>NW_026930905.1:0-43177 GCF_032062105.1 Saccostrea cuccullata
ACCCCAGATATCCGGATGCTTCAGTATCCGGACGATGTTTATCGGGACGAAATTTTTTAATGTTATATTATCTTGTTTCACTGGTGATTCAGGTATTCGGACGCTTCAAATATCCGGACAAATTGACTAGGAACCAAAGGGTCCGGATAAATGAGGCTCCACTGTACCATGTTCATCGGCAAATCTCGCTTCGAAATCTGCATATCGTATTTATTAATTTATTGGCGAATCCGAATTTCTTTCTTACACATACACATTTATGTAGAAACTAAACATTGATTCTATGACAGATGCATTTTAAAAAGTATAGGAAGAACTTGCAGAATATAGAATAACACCTTGAATTAAGAACTTCATTCAACGAATAGTTCTAGGATTTAAAAGATAGAATAAGTCTTCTTAGGCATTTGTTTTGTGCATCAAGCCTTGCAAAAATAATTATATATACAGCAATCCAAATACAGCTTGATACAGGCCTGGAGCAAGAGTTTTCCGGGGGGGGGTCCAAAAAAAAGCGTACTACAGAGCTGTGCTACACGTGTACCATCAGATCTATTTTTCCATTTATATATTTCTTCCGTATAAATCCAGAACAGATGTAAAGTCCCAGCCGTTATGGGTTAATATAGCCCAATTTTTTAAAATGACAAAACTTTTTAGGCCAAGTAATTATATATAACATTTCACAACGGTTTTTTTGCTACACGTGTATATATGTTAATATAGCCCAATTTTTTAAAATGACAAAACAATTTTGCTATATGTAAGTACTATTGATCAGTCAAAGTAGGCAGATCATAATAGAAAATGTGAACGAACCTACATGAATATTCACTTAACCTAGAAATTGTCTTGAACTGAGTTTCGTTTAGAAACACATGCATATGGTCCACGTATTGTAGTTTTTTTTAAAGGACAGCAAATTGTCTTTTAATTAAAATAAACATATGCAACCATTATCTTTTTGAATATAATTTCTTTAAGCATGGTGTAAAAAGTTCTAAATCATTAAATGGAGTCTTCTTTTGTTACGTCGGATCGCATATTCGTCTCCTCGGAAGAGATCTACATATATCCTCATGATTTAAATAAGCTACGAATGGCATGTACACAAAGACAGGCTGTGCATTATATTGTTTCGTTATCTTCCCAAGGAAACTTACTCCGGGATCTCGTCTCACTATACGTACAAACATTTTAGCACAAAGTCTTGTTTTATTAATTTCTATCCGTAATTCAAAAAATAAGGGGCAAATAGATTTTGCTGTGACGTTCGGTCTATCTGTCTCTTTTTGTGATTTTTTCCACTGATTTATCTGTAAGTGGGGAAATCAATAACCCCTGACTACAGCCTACAATTGGTTAGAGCTACGGATTTCATATTTCACAGATGTATATAATATGAAAGGATCTATCTTTGGGTTTATTTTCTTTCTTTATTTTGACTTTCATTTTGAAATTTAAGCCTTTGTCAAATGAGCTATGGCTTTAATATTTCACTGGTGTATTCCACGTGTAAAAACTTTTCCTGGGGTACATGTATTTTTGACATTCTGACTGATCTTTATGTTTGACTCACTTTTACAGAAATTTAAAAAAAATAATCTTAGCCATAGCTATTGAACGGTTAAATCAAGTGATTTTATGCTTCTCAGTAATGACCTTTGACCTTGAACTGATATATTTGACCCATTTTTTTTTAAAAAAATTAACTTTGACCGTAACTCCTGAATTATTAGTGTTACGGGATTACTATTTTACTGGTTTATTTCTTGTCGTTAGAGCTTTTCTGGAATACCAATTTATATTTTTATTTTTTATCCTTTTATTTGGACCTCAGAATTTGACCTTCTTTTGAAAAACTTTGGTTAGAACTTGGGAATTTTTTATTTCGTGACTTTTATATTTTACCTGTGTATCTTTGTGAATTTTTTGGGGCATCATTATTATTGACTCCTTGACCTTGTCCAGTTTAACCTACTTTTGAAAATCTCTAACGTTGGTCATAATTATTGAACTGCTGCTACTTATATGGTTTTTATTTCTCGAAGGTGTACTCATTGTGAGGAACTTTTCTTTTGGTACCAAAACAAATCATATTTTGACCTTGGTGTTTGACCTGTAAACGACAACATTCATCATAAGCTGCAATACGAGACAGCTTTGTTTCAGAAACACAACTTGAATCTTTATCATTAGTTCCGGAAAAATTCCTATTTATTTAACTCAAAGTTCAAAGTTGTAGTCTACATTTTTTTTATTTATGTACCATGGTCTGCACATCGTATTATAGAGAAAAACTTAACACATATTTCGATGTTTGTGTCATTACTGAAGCAATGTTTCATTTTTTCTAATAGATGTAGTCTTATAAATGGAAAAATATCTGCAACCATATTGAGTAATGCGCCAGGGCGCGTTATTAAATTCGTTTGCACAGATCGTTGCAGATATTAGACTACGTCTTTCAAAAGATAAAAATAATCAGTGCTTATATACTAGTATTTAATTTTTCTAACTCCTTGTCTTGTTTTTGCAAATCATTTATTTTCTAGTATACTTCAATTATCTCTAACATAAGTAACAACGAATCTAAATTAATTTTTTGATTTTCGTTTCGGCATTTAATAATACACCTATTACACATTGTAACCTTTTGACCCCCGTTCTGTGTTATGGTGTTTTGAAATAAATAAGAAATATTGCAGTATCGATATAAGTTTACTATGGCGTATCTTGTGCATTCAAGAGCAGAAAAATCTTTTTTTTTTTCAAATAATAATCTGTAGCAATAAAAAATATTGATTTTCAGAAAATGTGACTTTTTTTACTTTAAGCTCATAATCTAGTATCATTGCGAATCTAGTGACATTGCGTTTCTTTCCGCACCTAAAATTCAAGCTATAATTAATACATTTATGATATTATTAGATTTGTGGAAATCTTCACTACGTCTGACTTCAACTTTTTAGCTTATTTTCTTCATGATATTAAAAATAACAATTTCAGTTTAAGCGGTTTTTGTATAGTAGATTAATGGATAGAAATGCTCAACCATTCAACATAGTGTATGGATGGAAAAAGAAAAATGTATGTTTTTAGAGAAGCCTAATCTTATACGTATTATACTGTAAAACATGAACATCACATATACCTAATATTTTTTATAAACATCTTAACATCTTAATTACATGAAACCTGTCTTATCCTACTTGCACTGGGAAGAGAGATTACAAATGTATGTGTCGGAATAAACAAAGTGTAACATTGCAGCGTGTAAAGATCGTTGACATAAGTATAATTAAGAAATGAAACTGAATGGCGGCACCACAGTAAAATGTATTGCAAATGTGTCAGATTAAACAGGTTCCACTATAATAGGTTAAACAATAAAGAAATTTTCATCCTATTTATCCGACCAGACATCTTTATCAGTGTTTGTAAATAACAACGAAATATTTCTAATTTCAAATTTATTACAACACATATAAAGTACATCTTTTACTGAATACATTCAGTATTGCTAAAACAGAACAGTTCAACCCCCCTTCCTTTACCAAAAACATATTTGTTTACATGCCTTTTTTAAATTGATGTTAAATATTTTAAAAAAAACTTATCGATAAAATTAATTTAAAAACTTCTCTTGAGAGTTATCATAATCCATGTATGATCTTTCGTCTGTTAAAAATTATTAAATTAAAACTTCACAGATAAATGTATAAAAGCATATTTATTCTATTAACAAAAAACAACAAACTTTTATGACTGAAATTATCACATTGATACAGAAAAAACTCTGTTATATTAAGATTAAATGAGTTTTACCTAGTTACGTCTGACCATCATGGTGGTCCCCTTCACTGATGTCCCACTCTTTACTGTGGGGTACCATGGGTAGGACCAGGACTACTGGGACCAGGGACCGTTAAGGAAGGCTTGGTGACAGAAGTTAAACCACCACCCTCCTCCCCATCTAGCAGCACAGTGATATCCACTCCACCAGTCATTGTCCCTGTCTGGGAGAAGGACATTCCAGACAGATCACCATCAGAATCCCCTGTGTCCAAAAGACTGTCTCCTGTAGAAGTAAACAAAAAGAATCACAGACATAATTGATTTATATATATTCAATCTAATTGTTAATGATAATACCGAGGTACTTCTAAGATAGACGACTTTAGGTGCTGGAAAGAGCGATAATATTTATTTAGTTCAGTCCTAAAATATTCAGTGTCTATCATACTGGCACCTGCTGAATTGGAGAAAATGTATAACAGAGATAAAAATTACTATTTATTAATTTACATCACATTAATCTGAATACTGAATTAAGTCTGAGATACACAGTTTAACGTGTTGTTTCTTGTAAAGAGAGATAAAAAAAAAAAAAAACACTGTTTTAAAACACTGCACACTTCACATTCATGTAGCACCCTTTCTAGTGTAACGACAAACCACAGGCGTAATACACCTTTAAGCATAATATTATCTTATGTCAGAGACGGTACCTTTAAAAATGTATGAAACGCAATGCGAAGTAACTCATTTAAAATTATACCAATATAAGATATGATGAACCTATATATCTTTTAAAATAATAGATTTTCATTTAATAAAGCATAGGTATTGTAAATGAGAAACGCGTTGAGGTGTTATGAATATGGCTTTTTAAACTTTTTTATGTGAATATGTATCCAATCAAATATTTTTTTTTATCAACAAATTTTTGTAAACTTTTCTTTTCGACATTTAAAAAGTAATGACGCTCTGTAAACTTCATATTCCGTAGTAGTTGAAAATGTGAACTATTAAAAATCAGACTTGATTTTCATTTAATAAAAAGGCATAGTAAACCCGTTTAGAGCGTGGCTTTTTTTTTTAAATTAGAATATATTTCCGATAAAATAAATTTCTTTGAACATCAAATTTTTGTGCTGAGATCAATTACGCTCCGTAAACTCTCTTTTTCCGTAGTAGTTAATATGTAAATAATCAAAGATATCAGGAAACCCAAGCTGAATAACAATGGTTATGCAAATGTAATTACTGGAATTTTTTGTTTAAAATAACAACATAATTTTCTTTGTACAAAAAATATATAATTTAAAATTCTAGCTACTTAAAAATAACAAATTCAATGTCTGCTGAATACGTGAATTGTAACTGCAAATGATATTCTGGAATATTAAAATATTTAATTAGCATGGAATCAGAATCAAAATGCAGGATATCAGAAAAAAATGTATCTTTCTCTTTTTTCAACAACTTACTATTATATTAATTCAGAAAAGTATTATTATGATAATATGCGTGATTTGAACAAAATTTTTTAAGAAGTTAATATGAAAACACTTACCTAGAGTTCCTAGGCAGGTCCTGCAAGAAAGAGTTGATATTTTCCTGCTTCGTTGGAGACAGAAAATCTATCGTACATTTCATACAGCATTGTACCATTCTCCAGAGTGATGGACACATAAAGGAATAATGAGTTTTCTTTTGTTAATTGATGGATTACGTCATTTCCTGTATTAAGATATATTTGAAATCAATTATTTGAGATACCAATTAAACACGATATCTGAATATCGTAGAACACATATTACCTAGTCTTAAATTCAGATCTTAAATACGCTTTATAAATTTTTTACCTATCACAAGAATTTTTTTTATCTTTAAACTTAAACGGAACAAAAAAGTTCTTATTTGGAAGCGATTTACACTTACCAACCCAGACATTCTGTTCCGGTGAACCAAAACCATTTTTATATTCCGTCCAGTTCTTCTCAAAGATCACGGATCCGTCTACACGTTTCTGAATGGCCTTTGAAAATTAACATGCGTATCAATTCAATCTATTGCTTCGAACAATCATTTATTATGATTTAAACTCAAAATATTCCTATTAATTTTTATCTTATAATTCTAAAATAATAAAAACAACGTGAGATATATTATGTATTTTAAAATTTAGAATAAACAACATACAGTCCATCCCCCGCCCATTGTGGTCATATCGCAGTAAACACTTATTGGAATTGTTAATGTACTGTAGGGGTATATATCATACACCCCTGAAGTAGTTTGTCCTTCTTCACACAGATCTTTACAATCTTTAGGCATGGCAGAAAAAACACAATCTAATAAAAAAAAATACCGGGATCATATTCTGTATATGTACAAGAAGTGAGAGGATATATAATGCCTGCATGAGATATTACTCTTAATTGTGGAAAAAATGTTAAAAATATGTACAGTGGGTATAAGGATTAACTGTTTCTCATTATCTAAAATCATTTTTGTTTTCTAATTGATATAAATCTTTGATTTATGGCATGATTAAACGTATTTTAAATCAAATATAATTATTGTCAATACTCTGTGGATTGAAAGAAATATGAAAGAGGAATGCATCTGTAGATAAGATGATAAACAATTTAGATACAAAAAAAAGATCTAGATGTTGAAAAAATTAGTAAAATCATGATATCCTTTTATGCATGATATAAGGTATGTGAAATTGAATATTTCGTAAATTCTAAGGTTGCTACAATGACCATGTTTTTTAACACTGTCTATCGTATCAATATTTAACAGATTGTAAGGCAAAAAAAGTGTCAATGAAAACAAGCGTGTCCTCTCGAGAAAGACCTAAAAAATTAAAGAAGCAAACAAAAAGAAAAAAAAATACATACCGTTATCCGAGTAGTATCTCCAACCGGCCTCACCAGACATCCCAGAAGTTAATCTTGTCTTGTGGTTTCGACATTTCTTCATTTGGGAGTTGTAACCAAAGAAGACGCACTCCCTTTGACACATCGTGGCGCACTCAGTCAATGAATGAGCAGTATTTTCCCCTATAAGTTCATTATTTGATTTTTTATCATTAACTTCCGGTTTCGCTGTATATTTCTGAGAAAAAATAGTAGCTTTAGATAAAGCTAAGAAGCTTACAATTAAAGTGATAACCCACTGATTGCTCATTTTTTTTCTTAACAAAAAGTTTTTTGAAAAAAAAATGCGTTCTAGTGAATCTGTGAAATTCTGTTAAATGGTCCTTCAACAGCCATATATGTATATCGTACCTTAATCAATGCCTGAAAAATGATTGGCTAACTGTTAGGTACACTATATTTTACTGTCGTTTAAGTATCGATTTATGGAAGTTGATATCAATTGCCATAAATGTTTATTCTGAAATTGCAATTTCAAATATAGCAATGAAAATTGTGCTGTTTTTAATCAAGTTAATGCCTGTAATGTTGTGATGTTACACAGTGTTTTTCCTATTAGCTCTCTTTCAAATATGAGATTTTTATTTATATTTTCCTTCTTCACCTTCCGTTTAAATGAAAATAACAATCGGTAATTTCGAAATAAAATTCAAAGTGACAATTAACTGACTCTAAGACATTAAGAATTAATTGATTTATTTCAGCTTTGATACATTAGCCTCTAAATGTTAACGTAACAGTAATATTCTCACCTGACAGGTAAATAATTATTTTAAAATCATTTATAAAGAGATCTAGAGCAATCTGATCATATTGTAGGTAATAATGAATTCAGTTAAACTTGTAAAGTACAATACATTATTTATTATTTAATAGCCATTCTCTGTAACCATTAAACTTCGTTGCCACGCATTGTCACCGATTTTGGGAAACGTCACCCATGTTTAGAACTTGACACCAGAAACAAATATCAAACAAAATTTCGTTGTTATGTGTCTCGGTTGCTATGGCAACAGCCGGAGAAGTTTTAAAAATCGAGATTTTCAGCCAGTCTAAATCTTGACTGTGGCTAAATAAAAACTAAAAAAAAGCAAACAAACCATTCTCACAAAAAACATGTCACCTTGATGTCACTTATACTGTAAAGAAACTGTTTAGAATATAGCAATGACGGGCCCCGTTACAATTAACACTAGTACATTCATACACGGGATGGAAGGTTTATGTCTATATATTACTCTTGAAAAGGGAAAACAATTGAAACCAATATATAATGATAGAGATACTGATAAATCCTGTAAAACAACTTCCCATTCAAAAAATGTTCAAACTCTGAGGTGGCGGTCAATATTCAACAGGGTCAATTTTCAAATTGTTGAGGTCATCATGGACTAGAAAAAAAAGCTGTCGAAAAATGACCCTGGTTAAAAATTCAACGACTTTTGCTCTCAATTTTCAACAGAGAAAAACACCCCGGTTCAATATTCGTCAATTCTAAACTCGGATCAATATTCAACGTTACACCGATGCCCTGGAGGAGTAAGCATATCCTGCCAACCGGTGAAATCCGCCGTTTGTTCCTTGTCATGATATGGAAATTAATCAAAATTCCGTAGGCAGTGTAATGTGCAATTGATTGCCTTAAGCTAACAATAAGTTGTAAATAACTTACTTCGTTTTAGAAACTGCTCATACGTAGAGCATGCTTTTGCACACCAAATCAACTGCCTGAGAGATATGAACCCCATATGCAGGTAATGATATATTGATACATAAATAAGGGATGTTGACGATTGAAACATCAAAGTCATCACGTTAATCATGGTTTTAGATTACAATTAATGTCTTTTTCTGGTAAAATACCAAAATGTAGAATAAATATGTCAGACTCAATTGTATATTTTATTTCAAGCTCATTTGAATATATTGTATCTAAAAATGAATTGAAATAGCTATTATTTATTGATAATACGTCTGCGATATATTTTAACGTTGGGTTGAAGGTCACAGCAAGTATCTATTCCTTCTCATATGAAGTTTTTGAATTTAATTCTGCTTTATACATTTTATATGAATACAAAAATAAATCTACTTGTAACGGGGCGTAATTGGTATCTAAGAGAATTTAGACAGACTACTTTAAGATTTGGTCTCTAAAACAACAGATAATCTAAACAGCACCACTTCAAAGTCACCTTCAGAGTAACTTTAAACAGAATAATGTTGCAATAGACCAGTGAAGCAAAGCAAATGTACGAGTTTCATCTTTCTTTTTTTTTTAAGTAGCTGCCAATGATATGAAATTCCGAGTCTTCAATTAATCGTGGGGATAGGTTGTAAAAAATGTTGAAAAGTATAAAGTTTTGATGTTATTTATTTGGGAAAAAAATGTAATTTCAAAATTTCTTAAAGTTTAATAAATTTCTATAGATCCACATCCCATTCTCACCACTTTTGAATATTTTCAGTACTCTTAAAGTATACGTTTCACTACTATTTTTTTAGTTAGGAGTAAAGAAGAACATGGTGGAACATTTCATTGAACCCGCTAAATTTTTTAATGGTAAGTTTCTCCTCTCTGTAACTGTTTATAGAAAGGATAGATGGTAAACATATTGCACCTAAATATTCGCCTGTTGTGAGATTTTAACATCTATTTGAGACATTTGGTCCATTCAAACTGTGTCAAGGTCTTTTTTATGTTTGTTCCATCGAGTGGATTATTATTCGGGAGAACAATCATAAAAACCATACAAATGAATTGAAAAATCGGAGTTCTCTAAGTGTTGACAGTTTTAGAATAAGTGACTTTGTCATTCATAGTTTGTCTTCATTAACTTGCCTTACTGATCACTAGATAAAAGAATTGTGGGACTCACATTATACCAAAGATCATCAAAAAGGCATATTTCTTTACAAACAGCATAAACAATGTAATATTTTATTTCTATGTTCCTAATGGGTGTGACTTGAGATTAACACTCCTGAAAATCATATTTATTTATCTAAATTTACTTACCCAAACCATTTGTGGAGAAGAAGCCATCTTATGTTTATTTTAGAAACTTAAAATAAAAAGATGAAATTGCAAAATAAGTCACGAAATGTTGCCCCCGTTAACAACAGTTATTAAACTATTCAACAGGAAAACTACCTTTTACCTATCGTTTTGAAGTCAAAAAAAAGTCAAACATTTGGTTTTGATATTTAGACTTTTCTTGACAATCCCTTTTCCCTAAACTCATTTAAATTCCTTATGTTTTGAAATATGTATGAGAAACCCATTAAAATGTGTTAGTCGGAAGATGATATGTTATACTTTGGCTTCATTTTCTTTAATATCTAGTAGACAAGGTGTCCTTAAGAAACACTTCTCCCTTCATTAAAAATGAACGCAAAATAAATTAATGCATTCTCTTTGAAAAAAATGATTTATTTTAGTCAACTCGTACTTAAATGGGTAATGGAAATGGAGTGCAACACTTAAATATTATTGACTGGTTCAATCGTTACATAGAATCGTTATCTTTTAAAGAAACATTAATTGTACTGCAAATTATAGAGACTTTTTTATCAAATAAAATGCATGTTTACTGTAGAGATTGAAACAAACCATTTCACAATATATAATTGAGTTGAAGGTCACAGCAGGTATGTATTTTTTTCGTGTGAAGTTTTAGATTTTAGTTCTGCTTTATATGAATACAAAATAAATCTGCTTGTAACGGGGCGTAATTGGTATCTATGAAAATTCATACAGACTGCTATAAGACCTGGTCTCCAAAATCACGCATAATCGCCAACATCTTTGCAAAGTCACCTTCAGGGTAACTTAAAACAGAATAATGTTGCAATAGACCAGTGAAGCAAAGCAAATGTACGAGTTTCATTTTTAATGAAAAAACAGCTGCCAATGATACTAAAATCCAGGTCTTTCATTATTCGTGGGGAATGGTTGTAAAAAGTGTCAAAAATCTAACGTTTTGATGTAATATATTTGTCAAGAATTGTAATTTCAAATTTTCAAAGTTCAATAAAATTTTATGCATCCAAATCTGATTTTCAGCACTTCTTGAATATTTTCTTGTACTATTTTATCAAAGTTTCTTTTTCAATGCTGTTTATTTTTCTTTGGGAGTTACGACACTGGAATCCGCATAGGCATATTTCATGAAGTGTGTTATCAAGAAAAGCAATTTAAAGGTATATATATATTTATTTTTTTAGGGATGGCAATAGTTATAACCGCAAAACTTTTTGACCCATTAACCGGTTAATCGCATCTAAATCACATTGTCAAAGAACATATAGCTCTTTTCGTACGTACATAAAAATTATTAAGATGATAGAAGTCAAAAATATTATCAAATTACATGATTTTTTTTTCTCGTATTTAAAAAAAAATCAAACATATGATAGAAGCTAGAAATATTAAATTGATCAAAATGATTTAGAAAAAAAAAAGTTAGAACATCCTAAAGCTAATTTAAAAAGAAGATATCATGCAAGTTAAAACATCCCAATAATCAAAACTAAGTCTGAACTGTAGCCCTAAATTAAAAATGTTTGTATAAAATTTTAATAAGATAGAGAACTAATTACAAACTGAATTCACAGTGCTCTCAGTCAAATAGTTTTCCTCATTAAAGAAATACTAGACAGTCTTGGTAAATAGATGATATGTGCACACTAATTAACGGTAGTAAAAAACTGATCAATTACTCCGTGGTCTAAACGCGGAGAGCAATATATACTTATCTCAAAAAATCACCTTGAATTATTTGTTTAACGCTAAATTTTCAAACATTGGCATGCACACCTCTAGAGGAGGTTAGGGGGGAGCATGACCCCCTCTGGAATTTGTAGAGATATGAAATTGATAAACTTAACCTAAAGTGACCTTGGACCCCCTAAAAACTTAGACTCCCCTAAAAACTCGGACCTGTGTGAAGTTGGCATGAAAAGTAATAGATATAAAGTCTTAGAAATCAAAACTAAACCCACTAAACCACCCCCCTCCAACACACACATTCTTACGAGAAATCGGATTTTCACGTTTGGGCAAGAGTAAGTTTTTTTTTTGTTTTTTTTTTGTTTGTCAAAAAATTTCTGAATTGAGTTTTTTTTTTATTAAAAGAAAATTCCTGGATCCACGCCTCCCTAACCAAAAAATACTATAGTTAACTATAGTTTACTATAATTAACTATAGCTTACTATAGTTAACTACAGTCAATTCTCGAATTATCGCCATTCGATTCATCGCCATTTTCGCTATACCGCCATGATTTCCCAAGAACGTTTTTCCTGCTATATAAAATTCTCTTTATAACGCCAAATTCGCATACCGCCATCCGCCACCCTGTTTTCACAACAAACGTCCATTTTTAAGTGTCAATTATCTCGATATACCGCCACAGGTGCATGTGGTCAGTGAAGCGCGGCTAATTGGTTGACACTATCCCTGTTATAAAGCATGCAAAGGCAGACAAGGTAAATGCAATTAAGTAATTAAATAAGAACAAAATAAACAATAATTTTAACATGAACTATTATAATAATTTTGTTTTCTGTTTAATAAAAATATTTAGTCACGGTTTTCGTGGTTAAAGTACGCCGATAACGATAATATTTTGATGATCTCTACTTTTAACAATGCAAAGTTTGCTGAAAAAATAATTATACGGTATAAAATGTGAACGTTTCACAATAATGCCATAAACAGTGAATTTATTCAAGAATGCATGTTACATACTATCGGCAATATATCACGACGATCGACCCAGCATGTTTTTTTTTTCAATATCAGGCGTGCAGATTTACATGCATACACATGTACTTGTCTTTATTTCATAACTGCACATTTTGTTTTAGCGAAATTGTACATTAAAAAAAAATTACTTGAAGTATTTTCAACCAGAAATATGTTTTTATATACATGTATATGTATTATTAAGAATAGAAACGCTAAATGGTATTTCTAAGAACGGTAACTCTACTTGTTTTCTAAAAGATGGGAAATTCAATTCATCGCCAAATTCGTTATACCGCCATGATTTCTAAATAACAAAAGGTGGCGGTTTATCGAGAATTAACTGTATAGTAAACTATAGTTATAACTTTGACACTTTGAAAACTTTGATTTACTATAGTGATAACTATGACACTTTGAAAAACTTAGGCGAAAACTTTGATACTTTGAAAACTTTGACGAAAACTTTGACACTTTGAAAAACTTTGGCAAAACCTTTTACACATTGAAAAACTTTGGCGAAAACTTTGACACTTTGAAAATATTTGACACCCTGATAAACTTTGGCGAAAACTTCACGGGTATTGTAAGGAAGCATATAAGTCATTTCTCGGGAAATAACAGTAAATCTATGATCATAAATAACTATAACAATATGTAGATTGAAAAAGGAACACATGGTATGATGGCTTGTTGAATAAATTCCTAATTATATATTCAATTCTGACTACCCCATGGCACCCCATACTGACCAAAGTAGATCTTATACTACCTGCTGACTTTATAGACAATTTCCTTGCATATTTACAAAGTCTGTTATTACATGATAAGAATTCGAAGTAAGTAAAGATGGATGAACAAGCAACAAAGAGAATACGAGATGAGAATAGAGAACAGCAAGGGAGAAAGAAAAGAAGATCTGATGCTGGAGAAAAAATGAAAATTAGGAATGAAAGGCGAAAAGTCCAAGAAAACCCACTTGTTACAGGATGTATAAGATTTTACGTTAAATCTGAAGAAGAAAAAGTTTCTGTCTACAACAAGATGGACAAAATAAAACTTTGTTTGGCTGAAAGAGTGTCATCTGTAACAAATGAGCAGTTACTGAACAATGTATTTGACTTTTTCATCCAAATGCATGGATTAACAGATACTGCACCGCAACAGGAAAACCTTAACTTTCAACCGTATTTACCATGTGATCAAAAGGCAACAAATGAGGATATGTTTTTAACATCGTATTCTGCAATGAGAAATATTTGTTCTGGAATACAAAATCATAGCCAAACTTGTAAGGAGTTTTTGGACATAAAGAAATTACAAAGGTTTGGTCATACCGCCAAGGTGACATTTACCTGCAAGGAAAATCTCTTGATTTCGGCAGATTCGTCACGACATTTGCCAGGTGGAATTTTTCTTGCAAACCTGAGAATGATGCATTCTGTCTATGCAACAGGATTACGGTATAGCCAATATAAGCGACTCTGTGAGGCGGGCAATATAGGGACTATACCAGAGAGTGCATTTGAAAGTCAGCATGATCTTTATTTTTCTTTGACTAAAGATATGACCGAGGAGTCCGTACGTATTGCAATTAACGAAGAAGTAGCAACAGAAATTCTAAATCAGAAGAAAATGGGACTCAATATAATGGGATAAATATCATGACAGATGCCCGTCATGGTTGGAGAAGAAATGCAGCCCAGTCAGATGTTGTTGCAATAGGCCAAACCCACCATCGTGTTGTTGGACTGGAGGTTGTTACAAGGCAAGATGACCCTGTAAGTCAAAGACATGAGATGAAAGGAGTTGAACTTCTTTACAGCCATTTTGATGAGAAGGATGTTTCTGTCAACGTCCATGGTCACGACAGAAATGCAAGTGTGAACAAATTTTTGTCTGTAAATAAGCCATCTGTGACAAATGCAAACGATACATGGCATGCTAGTAAAAATGTTAGCAAAGAAATGAAGAAAATTGCTAATGGCCCATTAAAATACAGAGGTACATGTATTACATGGCATCCAGATCTGTCAGATAAAGTTGCATCCATTAAAACACATACTTACTATGCTATGAAAAACTGCCAAGGATCATAAAAAAATTGCGAGAATTGTTGGAAAACTTTGTTGAACATTATAATAATAATCATGGAAATTGTTCTGCAGAATCGAGATGTAGATGTGATCCCAACTATGAACCATCCAAACATGTTCTAAAGGATTCGGACGCAGAAAGAATTTTAGGAAATGAAATAAGAAAACTACAAATTTACAAAACTCCGGATGATTATGTGATTTGTATTGATACTCATTATGTGGAATCTTTTAATAATGCTCTTCTGATTTACCATGATAAGCGTATAAAATTTGGTGATGAGGAGTACAAACGACGATCTCATATGGCTGTTCTAGACTGGAATGAGAATGCTGACCGGGAGTATACTTCAATAAGTAATTATGAGGATGCTAGACGACCAAGAGCTAGATCTGGACATAAAAATCTTGTGCCAAAAACTAATAAATTTACATTGATGCTGTGGGATAAAATTATCAGTTCATTCTACCGAGTGTGATAGTCTGTTTGTGTACCTGATTGCTGGTCTGATTCAAAATCAGGTTTTTAACTGTTAAAAATCCATGGAGTAATCTTGTTGCATTTTATTGAATTATAATTGAAATGGTATCCATAATTAATTGTTTTTTTGTTTTTTTTGTTTCTTTTTTTTTTGTGCATGCGTAATTTATTAGTAAACATTTTCACTGTTATATTTAATTAACTGAAAGCTAAATTAATAAATTATTTGTTAACTTTTATGCCTTTTCACTGGTAAATTGTAGAAGCAATATTCAGCAGATAATCAGATAAGCCATGTGCTTATCAGCTGATAAGGAAAAGTGATGCTAAATATATCCAGCTGCTCTGTGTTATCTAGATAAGCTCCTCCCATAAAAATTGCGGTAGTGACTACCGCTGCCTGGGGTTTAAGTTTATAATTATGGTAAGCAATGGGGCATCTTTCAAAATTGGGAATTTTGAATTTCATGGCCTCTGGGGTAAAACATAAACCAATTTTAATTGTCGAAAAGTATGCAGCGCTCAGTGATTATTTCCTACTTCACTCAGTTCATCCGCAAATAAAACATTTCTTTTCTAATCTTGCTGTATTTTTTTTTCAATATTCAATCTGCCAACTCCACAAATCAGAAGGGAAAAACTACAGTTGTTGACTCAAATTATACCATTTTATGCCATAAATTGTTGCCAGCAAAACAGTTATAATATAAATATTGAATGGTTCACACACTTGTACTCTTTTCATCAGATGTCTGACAAGCAAGAAATTTAACTCGTGTGACATTATTATTATTATACCCGCACTTTCTAAAGAAAGTTCGGGTATATTGTTGTTACTCATGTCCGTCCGTCCGTCCATCCGTCCGTCTGTCACACTTTTCTTCCCTGAACTCCTCCTACATTTTACTCAGCAGCTAAATCATCTTTTGGGAGATGGTTGGTGGTGTCATGTAGATGTGCAGTAAGGTTTCGGAATTTTGATTTTGCCCCAGGGGGTCAAATGGGGGTCAAAAAATGACGTTTTTTATGCAAAAAGTCCCGTCTTCCCTGAACTCCTCTTACATTTTACTCAGAAGCCAAATCATCTTTTGGGAGATGGTTGTTGGTGTCATGTAGATGTGCAGTAAGGTTTCAGAATTTTGATTTTGCCCCAGGGGGTCAAATGGGGGTCAAAAAATGACGTTTTTTATGCAAAAAGCCCCATCTTCCCTGAACTTCTCCTACATTTTACACAGTAGCCTAATCATCTTTTGGGAGATGGTTGGTGGTGTCATGTAGATGTGCAGTAAGGTTTTGTAATTTTGATTTTTCCCCGAGGGTCAAATGGGGGTCGAAAAATGACGTTTTTTATGCAAAAAGTCCCGTCTTCCCTGAACTCCTTCTACATTTTACTCAGCAGCCTAATTACCTTTTGGGGGATGATTGGTGGTGTCATGTAGATGTGCAGTACGGTTTCGGAATTTTGATTTTGCCCCGGGGGGTCAAATGGGGGTCGAAAAATGACGTTTTTATGCAAAAAGTCCCGTCTTCCCTGAACTCCTTCTACATTTTACTCAGCAGCCTAATCACCTTTTGGGGGATGATTGGTGGTGTCATGTAGATGTGCAGTAAGGTTTCGGAATTTTGATTTTCCCCGGGGGGTCAAATGGGGGTCGAAAAATGACGTTTTTTATGCAAAAAGTCCCGTCTTCCCTGAACTCCTCCTACATTTTACTCAGCAGCCAAATCATCTTTTTGGAGATGGTTGGTGGTGTCATGTAGATGTGCAGTAAGGTTTCGGAATTTTGATTTTGCCCCAGGGGGTCAAATGGGGGTCAAAAAATGACGTTTTTTATGCAAAAAGTCCCGTCTTCCCTGAACTCCTCTTACATTTTACTCAGAAGCCAAATCATCTTTTGGGAGATGGTTGTTGGTGTCATGTAGATGTGCAGTAAGGTTTCGGAATTTTGATTTTGCCCCAGGGGGTCAAATGGGGGTCAAAAAATGACGTTTTTTATGCAAAAAGCCCCATCTTCCCTGAACTTCTCCTACATTTTACACAGTAGCCTAATCATCTTTTGGGAGATGGTTGGTGGTGTCATGTAGATGTGCAGTAAGGTTTTGTAATTTTGATTTTTCCCCGAGGGTCAAATGGGGGTCGAAAAATGACGTTTTTTATGCAAAAAGTCCCGTCTTCCCTGAACTCCTTCTACATTTTACTCAGCAGCCTAATTACCTTTTGGGGGATGATTGGTGGTGTCATGTAGATGTGCAGTAAGGTTTCGGAATTTTGATTTTGCCCCGGGGGGTCAAATGGGGGTCGAAAAATGACGTTTTTTATGCAAAAAGTCCCGTCTTCCCTGAACTCCTTCTACATTTTACTCAGCAGCCTAATCACCTTTTGGGGGATGATTGGTGGTGTCATGTAGATGTGCAGTAAGGTTTCGGAATTTTGATTTTGCCCCGGGGGGTCAAATGGGGGTCGAAAAATGACGTTTTTATGCAAAAAGTCCCGTCTTCCCTGAACTCCTTCTACATTTTACTCAGCAGCCTAATCACCTTTTGGGGGATGATTGGTGGTGTCATGTAGATGTGCAGTAAGGTTTCGGAATTTTGATTTTCCCCGGGGGGTCAAATGGGGGTCGAAAAATGACGTTTTTTATGCAAAAAGTCCCGTCTTCCCTGAACTCCTTCTACATTTTACTCAGCAGCCTAATCACCTTTTTGGGGATGATTGGTGGTGTCATGTAGATGTGCAGTAAGGTTTCGGAATTTTGATTTTGCCCCGGGGGGGTCAAATGGGGGTCAAAAAATGACGTTTTTTATGCAAAAAGCCCCATCTTCCCTGAACTTCTCCTACATTTTACACAGTAGCCTAATCTTCTTTTGGGAGATGGTTGTTGGTGTCATGTAGATGTCATGTAGATGTGCAGTAAGGTTTCGTAATTTTGATTTTTCCCCGAGGGTCAAATCGGAATTTTGATTTTCCCCGGGGGGTCAAATGGGGGTCGAAAAATGACGTTTTTTATGCAAAAAGGGAACTTCTCCTACATTTTACTCAAGTCTTCGTGGTTTTTGTGCAGTAAAAAGTCCCGTCTTCCCTGAACTCCTTCTACATTTTACTCAGCAGCCTAATCACCTTTTGGGAGATGGTTGGTGGTGTCATGTAGATGTGCAGTAAGGTTTCGGAATTTTGATTTTCCCCGGGGGGTCAAATGGGGGTCGAAAAATGACGTTTTTTATGCAAAAAGTCCCGTCTTCCCTGAACTCCTTCTACATTTTACACAGCAGCCTAATCATCTTTTGGGAGATGGTTGGTGGTGTCATGTAGATGTGCAGTAAGGTTTCGGAATTTTGATTTTCCCCGGGGGTCAAATGGGGGTCGAAAAATGACGTTTTTTATGCAAAAAGTCCCGTCTTCCCTGAACTCCTCTTACATTTTACTCAGCAGCCAAATCATCTTTTCATGTAGAGATGGTTGGTGGTCAGAAGCCAAATCATCTTTTGGGAGATGGTTGTTGGTGTCATGTAGATGTGCAGTAAGGTTTCGGAATTTTGATTTTGCCCCGGGGGGTCAAATGGGGGTCAAAAAATGACGTTTTTTATGCAAAAAGTCCCGTCTTCCCTGAACTCCTCTTACATTTTACTCAGAAGCCAAATCATCTTTTGGGAGATGGTTGTTGGTGTCATGTAGATGTGCAGTAAGGTTTCGGAATTTTGATTTTGCCCCAGGGGGTCAAATGGGGGTCAAAAAATGACGTTTTTTATGCAAAAAGCCCCATCTTCCCTGAACTTCTCCTACATGCAAAAAGTCCCGTCTTCCCTGAACTCCTCTTACATTTTACTCAGAAGCCAAATCATCTTTTGGGAGATGGTTGTTGGTGTCATGTAGATGTGCAGTAAGGTTTCGGAATTTTGATTTTGCCCCAGGGGGTCAAATGGGGGTCAAAAAATGACGTTTACACATTTTACACAGTAGCCTAATCATCTTTTGGGAGATGGTTGGTGGTGTCATGTAGATGTGCAGTAAGGTTTTGTAATTTTGATTTTTCCCCGAGGGTCAAATGGGGGTCGAAAAAATGACGTTTTTTATGCAAAAAGTCCCGTCTTCCCTGAACTCCTTCTACATTTTACTCAGCAGCCTAATTACCTTTTGGGGGATGATTGGTGGTGTCATGTAGATGTGCAGTAAGGTTTCGGAATTTTGATTTTGCCCCGGGGGGTCAAATGGGGGTCGAAAAATGACGTTTTTATGCAAAAAGCCCCATCTTCCCTGAACTCCTCTCTACATTTTACTCAGCAGCCTAATCACCTTTTGGGGGATGATTGGTGGTGTCATGTAGATGTGCAGTAAGGTTTCGGAATTTTGATTTTCCCCGGGGGGTCAAATGGGGGTCGAAAAATGACGTTTTTTATGCAAAAAGTCCCGTCTTCCCTGAACTCCTTCTACATTTTACTCAGCAGCCTAATCACCTTCTTGGGGATGATTGGTGGTGTCATGTAGATGTGCAGTAAGGTTTCGGAATTTTGATTTTGCCCCGGGGGGGTCAAATGGGGGTCAAAAAATGACGTTTTTTATGCAAAAAGCCCCATCTTCCCTGAACTTCTCCTACATTTTACACAGTAGCCTAATCTTCTTTTGGGAGATGGTTGTTGGTGTCATGTAGATGTGCAGTAAGGTTTCGTAATTTTGATTTTTCCCCGAGGGTCAAATGGGGGTCGAAAAAAGTCGTTTTTTTGCAAAAAGTCCCGTCTTCCCTGAACTCCTTCTACATTTTACTCAGCAGCCTAATCACCTTTTGGGAGATGGTTGGTGGTGTCATGTAGATGTGCAGTAAGGTTTCGGAATTTTGATTTTCCCCAGGGGGTCAAATGGGGATCGAAAAATGACGTTTTTTATGCAAAAAGTCCCGTCTTCCCTCAACTCCTTCTACATTTTTCACAGTAGCCTAATCATCTTTTGGGAGATGGTTGGTTGGATCATGTAGATGTGCAGTAAGGTTTCGGAATTTTGATTTTGCCCGGGGGTCAAATGGGGGTCGAAAAATGATGTTTTTTATGCAAAAAGTCCCATCTTCCCTGAACTCCTCTTACATTTTACTCAGCAGCCAAATCATCTT
Source organism: Saccostrea cuccullata (assembly GCF_032062105.1). Classification (NCBI taxonomy): domain Eukaryota; kingdom Metazoa; phylum Mollusca; class Bivalvia; order Ostreida; family Ostreidae; genus Saccostrea; species Saccostrea cuccullata. The sequence goes on from NW_026930905.1 coordinate 20,161, forward strand.
TTTGGAGATGGTTGGTGGTGTCATGTAGATGTGCAGTAAGGTTTCGGAATTTTGATTTTGCCCCAGGGTGTCAAATGGGGGTCAAAAAATGACGTTTTTAATGCAAAAAGTCCCATCTTCCCTGAACTTCTCCTACATTTTACACAGTAGCCTAATCATCTTCTGGGAGATGGTTGGTGGCGTCATGTAGATGTGCAGTAAGGTTTCGTAATTTTGATTTTTCTCCGAGGGTCAAATGGGGGTCGAAAAATGACGTTTTTTATGCAAAAAGTCCCGTCTTCCCTGAACTCCTTCTACATTTTACTCAGCAGCCTAATTACCTTTTGGGGGATGATTGGTGGTGTCATGTAGATGTGCAGTAAGGTTTCGGAATTTTGATTTTGCCCCGGGGGGTCAAATGGGGGTCGAAAAATGACGTTTTTTATGCAAAAAGTCCCGTCTTCCCTGAACTCCTTCTACATTTTACTCAGCAGCCTAATCACCTTTTGGGGGATGATTGGTGGTGTCATGTAGATGTGCAGTAAGGTTTCGGAATTTTGATTTTGCCCCGGGGGGTCAAATGGGGGTCGAAAAATGACGTTTTTATGCAAAAAGTCCCGTCTTCCCTGAACTCCTTCTACATTTTACTCAGCAGCCTAATCACCTTTTGGGGGATGATTGGTGGTGTCATGTAGATGTGCAGTAAGGTTTCGGAATTTTGATTTTCCCCGGGGGGTCAAATGGGGGTCGAAAAATGACGTTTTTTATGCAAAAAGTCCCGTCTTCCCTGAACTCCTTCTACATTTTACTCAGCAGCCTAATCACCTTTTTGGGGATGATTGGTGGTGTCATGTAGATGTGCAGTAAGGTTTCGGAATTTTGATTTTGCCCCGGGGGGGTCAAATGGGGGTCAAAAAATGACGTTTTTTATGCAAAAAGCCCCATCTTCCCTGAACTTCTCCTACATTTTACACAGTAGCCTAATCTTCTTTTGGGAGATGGTTGTTGGTGTCATGTAGATGTGCAGTAAGGTTTCGTAATTTTGATTTTTCCCCGAGGGTCAAATGGGGGTCGAAAAAAGTCGTTTTTTTGCAAAAAGTCCCGTCTTCCCTGAACTCCTTCTACATTTTACTCAGCAGCCTAATCACCTTTTGGGAGATGGTTGGTGGTGTCATGTAGATGTGCAGTAAGGTTTCGGAATTTTGATTTTCCCCGGGGGGTCAAATGGGGGTCGAAAAATGACGTTTTTTATGCAAAAAGTCCCGTCTTCCCTGAACTCCTCCTACATTTTACTCAGCAGCCAAATCATCTTTTTGGAGATGGTTGGTGGTGTCATGTAGATGTGCAGTAAGGTTTCGGAATTTTGATTTTGCCCCAGGGGGTCAAATGGGGGTCAAAAAATGACGTTTTTTATGCAAAAAGTCCCGTCTTCCCTGAACTCCTCTTACATTTTACTCAGAAGCCAAATCATCTTTTGGGAGATGGTTGTTGGTGTCATGTAGATGTGCAGTAAGGTTTCGGAATTTTGATTTTGCCCCAGGGGGTCAAATGGGGGTCAAAAAATGACGTTTTTTATGCAAAAAGCCCCATCTTCCCTGAACTTCTCCTACATTTTACACAGTAGCCTAATCATCTTTTGGGAGATGGTTGGTGGTGTCATGTAGATGTGCAGTAAGGTTTTGTAATTTTGATTTTTCCCCGAGGGTCAAATGGGGGTCGAAAAATGACGTTTTTTATGCAAAAAGTCCCGTCTTCCCTGAACTCCTTCTACATTTTACTCAGCAGCCTAATTACCTTTTGGGGGATGATTGGTGGTGTCATGTAGATGTGCAGTAAGGTTTCGGAATTTTGATTTTGCCCCGGGGGGTCAAATGGGGGTCGAAAAATGACGTTTTTTATGCAAAAAGTCCCGTCTTCCCTGAACTCCTTCTACATTTTACTCAGCAGCCTAATCACCTTTTGGGGGATGATTGGTGGTGTCATGTAGATGTGCAGTAAGGTTTCGGAATTTTGATTTTGCCCCGGGGGGTCAAATGGGGGTCGAAAAATGACGTTTTTATGCAAAAAGTCCCGTCTTCCCTGAACTCCTTCTACATTTTACTCAGCAGCCTAATCACCTTTTGGGGGATGATTGGTGGTGTCATGTAGATGTGCAGTAAGGTTTCGGAATTTTGATTTTCCCCGGGGGGTCAAATGGGGGTCGAAAAATGACGTTTTTTATGCAAAAAGTCCCGTCTTCCCTGAACTCCTTCTACATTTTACTCAGCAGCCTAATCACCTTTTTGGGGATGATTGGTGGTGTCATGTAGATGTGCAGTAAGGTTTCGGAATTTTGATTTTGCCCCGGGGGGGGTCAAATGGGGGTCAAAAAATGACGTTTTTTATGCAAAAAGCCCCATCTTCCCTGAACTTCTCCTACATTTTACACAGTAGCCTAATCTTCTTTTGGGAGATGGTTGTTGGTGTCATGTAGATGTGCAGTAAGGTTTCGTAATTTTGATTTTTCCCCGAGGGTCAAATGGGGGTCGAAAAAAGTCGTTTTTTTGCAAAAAGTCCCGTCTTCCCTGAACTCCTTCTACATTTTACTCAGCAGCCTAATCACCTTTTGGGAGATGGTTGGTGGTGTCATGTAGATGTGCAGTAAGGTTTCGGAATTTTGATTTTCCCCGGGGGGTCAAATGGGGGTCGAAAAATGACGTTTTTTATGCAAAAAGTCCCGTCTTCCCTCAACTCCTTCTACATTTTTCACAGTAGCCTAATCATCTTTTGGGAGATGGTTGGTTGGATCATGTAGATGTGCAGTAAGGTTTCGGAATTTTGATTTTGCCCGGGGGTCAAATGGGGGTCGAAAAATGATGTTTTTTATGCAAAAAGTCCCGTCTTCCCTGAACTCCTCTTACATTTTACTCAGCAGCCAAATCATCTTTTTGGAGATGGTTGGTGGTGTCATGTAGATGTGCAGTAAGGTTTCGGAATTTTGATTTTGCCCCAGGGGGTCAAATGGGGGTCAAAAAATGACGTTTTTTATGCAAAAAGTCCCGTCTTCCCTGAACTCCTCTTACATTTTACTCAGAAGCCAAATCATCTTTTGGGAGATGGTTGTTGGTGTCATGTAGATGTGCAGTAAGGTTTCGGAATTTTGATTTTGCCCCAGGGGGTCAAATGGGGGTCAAAAAATGACGTTTTTTATGCAAAAAGCCCCATCTTCCCTGAACTTCTCCTACATTTTACACAGTAGCCTAATCATCTTTTGGGAGATGGTTGGTGGTGTCATGTAGATGTGCAGTAAGGTTTTGTAATTTTGATTTTTCCCCGAGGGTCAAATGGGGGTCGAAAAATGACGTTTTTTATGCAAAAAGTCCCGTCTTCCCTGAACTCCTTCTACATTTTACTCAGCAGCCTAATTACCTTTTGGGGGATGATTGGTGGTGTCATGTAGATGTGCAGTAAGGTTTCTGAATTTTGATTTTGCCCCGGGGGGTCAAATGGGGGTCGAAAAATGACATTTTTTATGCAAAAAGTCCCGTCTTCCCTGAACTCCTTCTACATTTTACTCAGCAGCCTAATCACCTTTTGGGGGATGATTGGTGGTGTCATGTAGATGTGCAGTAAGGTTTCGGAATTTTGATTTTGCCCCGGGGGGTCAAATGGGGGTCGAAAAATGACGTTTTTATGCAAAAAGTCCCGTCTTCCCTGAACTCCTTCTACATTTTACTCAGCAGCCTAATCACCTTTTGGGGGATGATTGGTGGTGTCATGTAGATGTGCAGTAAGGTTTCGGAATTTTGATTTTCCCCGGGGGGTCAAATGGGGGTCGAAAAATGACGTTTTTTATGCAAAAAGTCCCGTCTTCCCTGAACTCCTTCTACATTTTACTCAGCAGCCTAATCACCTTTTTGGGGATGATTGGTGGTGTCATGTAGATGTGCAGTAAGGTTTCGGAATTTTGATTTTGCCCCGGGGGGGGTCAAATGGGGGTCAAAAAATGACGTTTTTTATGCAAAAAGCCCCATCTTCCCTGAACTTCTCCTACATTTTACACAGTAGCCTAATCTTCTTTTGGGAGATGGTTGTTGGTGTCATGTAGATGTGCAGTAAGGTTTCGTAATTTTGATTTTTCCCCGAGGGTCAAATGGGGGTCGAAAAAAGTCGTTTTTTTGCAAAAAGTCCCGTCTTCCCTGAACTCCTTCTACATTTTACTCAGCAGCCTAATCACCTTTTGGGAGATGGTTGGTGGTGTCATGTAGATGTGCAGTAAGGTTTCGGAATTTTGATTTTCCCCAGGGGGTCAAATGGGGGATCGAAAAATGACGTTTTTTATGCAAAAAGTCCCGTCTTCCCTCAACTCCTTCTACATTTTTCACAGTAGCCTAATCATCTTTTGGGAGATGGTTGGTTGGATCATGTAGATGTGCAGTAAGGTTTCGGAATTTTGATTTTGCCCGGGGGTCAAATGGGGGTCGAAAAATGATGTTTTTTATGCAAAAAGTCCCATCTTCCCTGAACTCCTCTTACATTTTACTCAGCAGCCAAATCATCTTTTTGGAGATGGTTGGTGGTGTCATGTAGATGTGCAGTAAGGTTTCGGAATTTTGATTTTGCCCCAGGGTGTCAAATGGGGGTCAAAAAATGACGTTTTTAATGCAAAAAGTCCCATCTTCCCTGAACTTCTCCTACATTTTACACAGTAGCCTAATCATCTTCTGGGAGATGGTTGGTGGCGTCATGTAGATGTGCAGTAAGGTTTCGTAATTTTGATTTTTCTCCGAGGGTCAAATGGGGGTGGAAAAATGACGTTTTTTGTGCAAAAAGTCCCGTCTTTCCTGAAGTCCTCCTTAATGTTACTCAGAAGCCTAATCATCTTTTAGGAGAGTTAAATATTTTGAAAATTATGCAAAACATCATCATCAAGGGTAAAAAAGCATCGCATGCTGGGAAACACCTTGAATTCTTATGAGTAATTAATGTACATGTCAGATGTGAGAGTCATATCTCATCTCAATCAAAAATTATAAGCAAATGCAACATTTTTGAAAAGTAGGTTAGGCTTCAAGGTCAAGGTCACAGAGTAAAAGTCATGATTCATTTGGAAAGGTCTTATCACAGGTCAATATATACATGCATTATAATATGAATGCCCTAACTTTTCTCTTTCAAAATGATGAATTTATAACAATTTAATTTTTTGCAAGTAGGTCAAACTTCTAGGTCATATGTAAAAAAAAAAAAACCATGCGATTCTCACAGGTAAATACTAGTACATAAGTTTAATATGAATGCCTTGTCTCTTCTCATTCAGTAGATATGACCGTGATGACAAAGGTTAAATTTATTGAGACAGATGGACAGTCTGACATACAAATGTACATATTTCTATATGAACTGGGTAAAATTGGCCCAGTGGTTCTAGAGAAGTTAAAAATGTAAAAAGTTTTCAGACAAACAGATGGACAACACGTCACGACAAACGTTATATGATAAGGAAACCAGAAAAGCTCAAATGAGTGTTTTGAAAAGGTTACAGTATGGTTGCAGTATTTGAAAAGCTGTTTTTTTTCATGCAGAGATATGCATGACCAACATATTTATGTTTTATATTTTCTTTAGTAATTTGTTTGTTTGTTGTGAATACATCTCGGGAATTTTTCCCTCATATGGAGACACCACCAAATAATTATGAAGACAAGATGTGTTTGTGAAACACTGATGTCCCTGTGTGGAAGCCTATGGCGAAGGTTGAAGTTTCACAAATATATGTCAAACTCAAAGGTCAAGGTCAAAGGGTTCAAATTGTTGGTGTCAGAAGAAAGTCTTGTCACAAGGAATGCACACTTGAAATAAGTAATCCCTAGTACTTCCTGTTCAAAAGTTAATTGCCAAGGTTAATTTTTTTTTTAAGTGGTTCAAACTCTAGGGTCAAGGTTAAACATATTTATATCTGTTGACAGTTCACAATGAATACACATGTTAAGCATGAAAGCCCTAGCACCTACTGATAAAAATTTAGGCCAAGTTTAAAGTTTGGTAATTTTCTTGTAAAAATGTGTATCCTAGGTCAAGTGATCAGAGGTAAAAATTAATGGTACCCAAATAAAAGGTCTTAATTGTCACAAGAAATAAACCTATAAAATGTGGAAGCCATTTGTATAGCCCATCCCACTTAAAACTTATGGGCTAGGTTATAATATCTGCAGACAAATAGACAGACATAATATAAACACAAGAAACAAAATATGTATAATTAGTCAAATGGAAAAAAATAAACTATTTAATTGGAATCACAAAATAGATTGTTATTTCAGGGACAGGGAGTGAGTAGGGAGATTGGACCCCCCCCCCCCTGGAATTTGCTTTGTTATTTAAACAAGACTATATGCTGAAGCAAATAAAAAATGACTTTGGACATCCTCCCCCTAACTTAGAAAACATTGACCCCACTATCATTGTTTTTATTTTGTTTATTTGTTTTCAGTTTTTTTTCTCCTGCTTGTCAGGAAATTCTAGGCTGGAATTTTTTGACTGAGATTTGAACCCCCCTCCCTACTCCCGAAAAAAATTCTGGATCCGCACCAGTATTGGCAGTAACTGAATGTCACATCGACAACGGGAGATAACTTCAAAATATGAAATTCGTCTAGTGTGGCATGCGATGATCTTTGACCCTTTTTGAACTTTAACCTAATCGTTTGGATTTATTTTACCCCCCACTATACTTAAACTTGTACTTACCGACCTCCATATGTCTTGTCAACTTCATGAAGTATAATCCAATTACAACACAAAATGAATTAATCCAATGCACACCAGACTGCAGCATGTGCTAATGCTATTCCGGGTGTTGCTAAAACGCGGAACGGAAAACGGAACTGAAAGCGGAACAGTACGGAAAACGGAAAATTTTTTGTCAAACAAATAACATAGATTCAATATAAATCAGATAAAAGAGCAATATTCTTGTTGTAAAAGTCATTTCTAATAAAAATTAATTGTAAACTATTATATATTCATGAGTCATACACACCCTCCGTGGAAAAAATGCTACTGAAAGAAATCCCCCCAAACGCACACACGAAATAGGATTTACGTGTTTGGGCAAAGGACATATCCCCCCTTTTTTTGCTTGTCAAATTTGGTGTATGTTGGAAAAAATTTTCTGACCCCCACGCCTTTTTTTAGTTTGTTTCCAATATCAATGTGTGAAAAAGACGAAAATAGCTAGTTATGCCATTCAGATTATGCACGCAGTGTCGAATTCGCGAGTCTTGAAAGGGAGTTGGCAATTTCGCGTCTGAGTAGGGGCCCACAGCCACATTAAAAATTGATTTATTAAACCTTATGTACATTTTGGACACAAAGGGGGGGAGGGGTAGACCTATTACAACTTCAAGACATTTCCGAGAAAGCGGGAAAACAAGCTCATTATTACGGGGTCATTCATATACGCCTCCTCACCCCCCCCCTCCCCCCCCAAAAAAACATGCACACATATGTGCTGCAAACAAACAAAATTTAACTTCAATGAATGCAAAGGTTCTGCAATCTGCATTATATCTACCACAACTTTGTCTATCCAAAAAAAGGACTCTATTTTTGAATAAAATTTTAACAACCAGTGTATACATATACAGGTTGGGGGGAAACGTAAATTCCGCTATAATAGTGGTACATGTATTTCACTATTATAGTGAAATTACGCTTTATTTCCCGTCGTGGATACCCTCAATTTCACCCGATACCATGCAAGGCGTTTGAACCGCACGTCATGGTGGGTATTATAATGAACAAAAACTGTCATGCTTGCATGTTTTGAATTTTAATAAATTTTCTACCATTGCGTTTGAAAATGCGAGCACTCTTTTTTTAACGGAAGTTACATTTTTAACATAGCAACTGATGATTGCGGGGATATATAAGCCTGTTTGAATCTCACTTATTGCTCATTAATGTGCACAAATTAATGTTTGATATAATTGTCAACTTAAACTGGAAAGGGTTTATTGAATTAAACAAGAAAAAAGATTATTTTTGTCTGCATGGTTACGGGTATGGAGGCTCGTTATGGTAAACGGAAAGACCCATTATTATCGACCGCTGCTGCAGCCGATCTTTTTGTACATGGTTGTTAAATAGTGAACATGGGAAATGAGAAGTTATTTTTGTAAAAGTTCAGTATAATAATTCTTCATTGATAACATGTAGAAAATCATCAGTAAAGTTTAAAATATTATTGTTATAATGTTTCAAGTTCATTGTCATTTCTCATCAAGTTATTTGATAATTTTTGACTATGTACTTGTAAAAAGAGTTTACAAAAGGTATTACATACATATAAAAGGAAATTTTGATTTTCCGGTCGCATCATAATGACGTGGTGCATAAAACGCATGGTTAACAGAAAATCAAAAACTCTTCAAGTCGTAAAAATTGTTTTGAATATGTTATAGCTGCGAATGCTGCCAATAATACAAGAATAATTTCGTTTCCACATTTTGCATAGTGCCTTGCTGCATAGCCTATTTTGCAGAAAACATAGGAATTATCACGTGCATGATCCAGGGTGCACGTGGTTCGGTCATTTTTATTTCAGACTGTCTTCAAAGCAATACAAATATTTTTTTTTAAATAAGTACGGATATACATATTTTAATGCATTTGCTCATCAGATATATATTCATCAATGTAATAAAGTTCATAGGAGTCTGAAGCAAATTGAAAGGGTGGCTAATTGAAAGTGGGAGAGGGGGGTTAAACCAACAAAAAATATAAACCCCAATTTTCAATACAAAGAAAATGTCTATCCTTGCAAGAAAATGGGGGGGGGGGGGCTAGGCGCCCCTAGCACCCTCCGGTTCTGACGCCTATGAAGTCTATGACAAGAGAATTGATTGTAAATGATAATATATGTTTTTCAAGATTCTACTTCAGCTTTGAATATCTTGCACTTCCATTGCATGGATATGCTTTCAGAATTGTGAAAGTACTTTTTCAAATGCTAAATTGTTTGCGGCAATTTGATGTTTTACATCAATTTGTAAGTGTGGAAAATATAAATTGAGTCGAAGATATTTTAGACACTTCTTATGCTGAGCAGTGATGATTTGTTATTTGAAGTTTCCTTGTAGTTTAAACAATAATACAGTGGCATAAATCTAAAAGTCTGAAAAATTAATACTTTTAGTGTGATTTTTTGCTATATACTTTCATTTCATATGAATATAATTAGATATGAATATTTTTTTTAAATAACAAAAAAAAAACTATAGCTATTTCTCTCAGATTTTAAAGTTAAAGCATTTTAGCCTAAGTGCATAACCATAAAATGTTAAATAAGATACATTTTTTCGGAGTTAAAAAGATTGTTGAATTATAATTATTTGAACATGTGTTAAAATAAGGTTACAGACACTCTTATTAAATATTACTGACACCGAAATAAATTGAGTCTTTTTTTCTGAAATAAACAATTAACCAACCGATATTGAAAATTAGATATATTTTCTGGGATCGTTTATATGTAACTTTTGGATTATTTATCATAAATTAATTTTGTTAAGAGAAAAGATATCGAGTTTATCAATACTCTTTTTTCATGTTTGCTATAATGGGTCTTTCCGTTTACCATAACGGGCCTCCATACCCGTAACCATGCAGAGAGAAATAATCTTTTTCTTGTTTAATTCAATAAACCATTTCCAGTTTAAGTTGACAATTGTAACAAACATTAATTTGTGCACTTTAATGAGTAATAAGTGAGATTCAAACAGGCTTATATATCCCCGCAATCATCGGTTGCTATGTTAAAAATGCAACTTCCGTTAAAAAAAGAGTGCTCGCATTTTCAAACGCAACGGTAGAAAATTTATTAAAATTCAAAACATGAAAGCATGACAGTTTTTGTTCATTGTAATACCCACCATGACGTGCGGTTCAAACGCCTTGCATGGTATCGAGTGAAATTGAGGGTATCCATAACGGGAAATAAAGCGTAATTTCACTATAATAGTGAAATACCACTATTATAGCGGAATTTACGTTTCCTCCCAACCTGATATAAGAGATGCAATCGCATCATCTCGGGTCTTTCCGTAAGAGGTCGGAAAAACAACCTCGAATGTATTAACATCACCGGATGTTAAAAATTTATACATCTTCCTGTTTATTCAATTATAGGATAGAAGGAGTTAGAAGTCCCTTCTAAGGTATATTTTAGGTAATATCATTACATTGAATAAAGTTAAACTCCATATTACACAGATAAAAGGTCTCCATGCATTTATTTTAAAGATCGTGAAAAAGGAGGGTTGTCATGGCGTCTACCATATACATTCGAGGTCGTTTTTCCGCTAGTCGGAAAGGCCCGAGAAGTTGCGATTGATAAGAGATGTTTATTCGAGCTTTCCGTAAAGGTTTGCCCTAAACGTAATCTCAATAATTTTTTGTACATTTTTTTTCTCTTTCCATGGTTCATTTAGATATCAAATATTTGCCCCCCCCCCCCCACTCATAACCTTTTTAAGTACTACGGAAATGTTCGTTCAAGTTCACATTCTCACCCTTTTTGTGAATATAATAAATGTAGCAAGTTAGTGCTCAACAAATAGTACTGAAGATGTTGGGAGTTGGAACTTATCCCCCCTCCCGAATTAAACAATTGTTTTCTTTTTGTGTTTAATCTCCCCTCCGGAATCAAACAATTGTCTTCTTTTTGTGTTTTTTGCTTGTCAAATACTTTTAAAGTTCGTTTACCACCCCCACCCCCTTTTCAAATTCGATTCTATGTGACTGCTATGTTAGCGACTTTTGCAAATAAGAGACTGAGCAGGACAAAATCAACTTGTATTTAATAGTGGGGGGGGTTGAATGTGTACAATATATACCGTTTATGATAAAATTTGTGTATTTGAAGTGATTTAATCCAAAATAATATATTCCGTTTTCTGTTCCGTTCCGCTTTCCGTTCCGTTTTCCGTTTCGCCTTTTAGCAACACCCCTTGCCATTCCATTCGGTAAAGATTCGTGCCGTCGATTCCGTCACCTTATCAGATGAAGTGGGAATCGGCCGAGGTGTGCCGAATGGAGTTTAATCTAAAAATATGATAATGGGTGATGCAACGTGATGTGATGTAGAAATTTACATGTTAACATGAATAGTACAAGAACAAATTTTAAATTAATTCATAACAAACGATGTTTTAACAAAACTGTTCCATCTAGCCTATTCCAAAAAGTATGTGCAGTGTGATTGTGGTGTCGAGGGGGGGATTAGTAAATTTAAAAAGGTCCTATTATGAGCAAAACATTTATCAAAATCTAATTTACATCATTAATAGAATTCAAACTGGTATATAATGAATTAAGCATGTAAAATAAATATAAGAGGTTCTGAGTTATAGGTCACAGGGAGAATTTCATACTCAATTTGATGAATACATGTAAATTATATAGAATTATTTTGATTTTTTCCTTGGAAAGCCGCCCAATATGTAGGAGCGTGTATTTAGAGGCAAACACCTTAGTGCGGGTATTACTGTCTCATGACAGCATCTAGTTTTATTGATTGTTATAAAGAAGTGTTTTTTCCTGCAGATAAAATGCACTTATTGGAAACAATTTTTGAAATTTACAAAGCTGTAAAAATTTCAAAAGTATCTATTTAGATGTTTCTAACCCCAGCTGAGTTACAGCTAGTCTTTCTCATCTAAATTTCTGTGGCTGTCATCTTCATAAACTTAATATTTTTGAAACACGTAAAAAGCAATACAGATACATTCTGAAGATTAAATTTGTTCGGGACTTGTCTGTAGAGAGTGAAAAAGGACCTCTATTATTTAGAAAAAAAAGATTAAAGTTTTATTAATTGTTGGTGGTGGTAGGGGGAGAAAGGAGAGAAAAAATTCATAGAAATCCTCCAAAGGAAGGCAGTTACATGTACGTATTATGCTTATTAATATACTTGCAATGCTAACGTTTTATCAGTTTGATAAGTTTTTTTTACCTCTGCTCTATTCGACTGAACCACAATCATGTGCATATCTTTTTTTTCTTTCTTAAAAATTGAAAAAAATATTAACAAGAGATGAAATTTAGATAAGCTACAGACTGTACAGTCTGAGAGAATTAATATTGGGCTTGAGTCATGAATCTTCTTGCATACAAAGCTTATCTTTAAGCTCATATGTCACAAAGTCTAAGGAGTTCTTGTTTACTGTGATAATCTTTCCTATAAGTTCCCTGTAAGTTGAAGCCTTCTTGGTATTCCCTCCAAATTAAAGCTGTTTTAAAACATTAAGAAAGCTTTATGTACTCTTATCTTAAAAGGTTGGGAGAGTTCAAAACTTCTTTTAATTCATAATAGTAAAATTATTCAAACACATGCATTCAATGTCATCTTCCTCTAATGATGATGACTGCAGCATTTATTTTTCTTATTTTTTGTATAATTTTAAGTCCAAATATAGTAAAACACAGTTTCAACCAATACATGTTGAATTTACCCAAACATTATTGGTTATTATTTTTTTTAATAGAAAAAAGATTTCCTTTTACTTTTAAAGCTTGTCGTTGTACCTAAGTAAAGTAAACAGATAGAAAAATGTTATGTTTGTAATAAACATGATAAATGAATGTTGTTGGTCCTTGGGACTTAAGTTTGTGTTACTGTATTGAGATTGCCCTTAATGATTCTATGGATATGGGGACAATTATGCTAAAAAACAAATATAAGTCTACATAACAGAGTAGCCATATACTGTATACAGGGATATTTTCAACCCATGTTATTTTTGCCTTTTGTAATTGCAAACAAATTTGCCCAGTCATAGTTCTGTTAGAGAAATCTGGGAGTTCTATGCTATTTTGATATTTACAACCCCCTCTTCAGATCAACAGGAGCCGTCTGATCCTGATTTAGAACCTCTCTCTGAAGAAGAATCTTTAAATATTTTTGCTCACATGATTGCCCAGGAGGTTACGACATCCGAAGTCCCATCGCCACATGCAATGGAATTTGAGCAGCCAGGAAGTCCTGAATCACCTCCACCTGAAATGCCAAGTACAAAGTCTAGATTTCACAAAGTAACCGAGGAGCAGGTTAAAAAATATGAGGAATCGACCCAGTCTCATAACACCAGAAAACACACCAAATGGGGTGTAAAGATATTAAAAGGTAAGCACCTAATTGGATATGAAGAACTTAACATATTATTAAATTATGAGTAATTGACAAAGTGAACAGGGCAGGTGTTACAATACATAAAAGTAAACATTTGGTTGGGTGATCAGACAGTAAACACTAGATGGGGTGTTAAGATATTACATGGTTAGCACTAGATGGGGTGTTAAGATATGACATGGTAAGAACTAGATGGGGTGTTAAGATATGACATGGTAAGCACTAGATGGGGTGTTAAGATATTACGTGATTAGCACTAGATGGGGTGTTAAGATATTACATGATAAGCACTAGATGGGGTGTTAAGATATTACATGATAAGCACTAGATGGGGTGTTAAGATATTACGTTAGCACAAGATGGAGTGTTAATATATTACAAGGTAAGCACAAGATGGCGCGTTAAAATATTACACAGAAAGAATTTGGCTGGGTGAAGTGGGAGGTGTTAAGATATTAAACGGTAAGCATTTGGCGGATTGAGCAATTTATGCTTCTAACAAAAATTATTTTTGATTTTACCTGTTCGGGTATTGTGGTAAAATTGTAAAAATAAATACAGATAAAACAAAGGCATTTAAATGGGCAGATTAGATCATGATTTAGAAATGAAATAGTAATAATATATAGAACTAAAGCAAGAAAACCATAACAGTAAATATCATAACTTTTTTTTTGTAGAATGGCATTTGGAAACATTTAACCAGGATATTGACCTTTCAACTATAAACACAGGAGAATTAGTCGACAAACTCAAAAAGTTCTACTGCGAAGCAAGACCCTGTAAGACACCCAATGAAGAGTACCATAAAAATACCCTAAAAGGCATACGTGCTGCGATCAATCGTCGGCTCTCAGATCTTGGAAGGGATATTGATATTGTCAATGACAAGTCGTTCAAAACTGCAAACAAATGCATGATCGGTATGCTGAAAGAACGAAAAGCAGAGGGGTTGTCTCATCACACAAATAAAAAGGAAAAAATCTCAAAACAGGATCTACAAAAAATTTCAGCTTTTCTAGAAACTGCGTATTCCTCACCATTTAATCTACGGTGGGCAGTGTGGTACATTATAGCCGTTCATTTTGTATCTCATGGATCTGAATTTCATAGTCAACTTAAAATAGACTCGTTTCAGTTCAAAACTGATGAGGAAGGAAAAACCTACGCCTGTCTTTCTCACGAAATAAAGCCGAAGACACAACAAAACAAGCTTGAAAAATCTCAAGTGAGAACCGACATACGAATGTATGAAACACAGTCCACAATTTGCCCTGTAAAGATGCTGAAGTTCTTTCGTTCAAAAACCGTATCCAAAGCTACAAGTTTTTTTAACAAGTGTGTAAGAGAGTCCCTCACTGATCCTTCTCTTGATTACTGGTATTCCAATAATCCTTTGAACCAAAAAGGAATCATGAGTTTCCTACCTAAACTTTGCAAATTTGCCGATTGTAAACGCTACACAGGGCAGAGTCTCCGGCTTGCGGCTCTCGAACATGTGAACGAAGGTGGTACTGAAGAGGACCTTGTTATGTGTGGGCATAGGGAGGAGTCCGACCAAAGCAACAGCAAAGAAGGGGCTTCAGATGAAGAGGGAGATAACACAGGAAAATAGGGAGGAGTCCAACCACAGCAAGGGCAAAGAAGGGGATTCACATGAAGAGGAAAGATGAAAACAGGACAATGCATTAAATAACCAAGGTTAAAGAAGTGGCTTCAGATGTAGAGGGAAAGTGAAAACAGGAAAATAGGGAGGAGTCGAACCAAAGCAACAGCAAAGAGCAGACATCAGATAGAGAGGGGGGCGAAAACAGGACAATGTGTTTAATAACCAAGGTTGGGTACCCAGCCTCAGTCAACACTGTCAACACAATAATAAGTGAATTGTCCCAAATATTCTACCCTGAGCCATTTGATGAAGTTATATGATAACTGGTTTTCGATTTAAAATGAGGAATTCACAATAATGTTTAACAGTTGTTTTGTTTTTCATCTAAAATATTGTTATTACCAACAGAAAAAAATTATCGTTAAAATGTCTCATTTTTAAATACATTTTAATAGTTAACTGTTATACTCATTCCTTATGATGTCAGTTGTTAGTGACTATGGAAATAAAAATAGGTCAAAGGGATTGGACTGAAATCTGATGTACAATTCAAATCAATATTCTGTTATTTACTTTTTACTTACACCTCTCAGTAACCTGTCATTATAGATTAGACAGTTTATTATTTCTAAACTGCATCCTTGTCTGAATAAACAATGACCTTGGAAACATCCAACAAATGTCTGCTACATGTACATGTATGCATATTTCTGATTTGTTATACATTTGAAGCCTGAGCTGAAAGATCATGTGAGCGTTTCTGATCATCACCTGGGGCCTGTTTTACATAAGATCTTACTACTAAAAACAAACTTTAATTCTGCATATAACGCTCAAATTTACATTATATTAATCTTTTTAAGAGTAATATATTAGATATGTTTACACCAGCCTTTTTTAAACAGAGTCCTTCCTTTTAAAAAATTTTACAATCAACTTTAAGAATTTACCTTAGTCGTTAGTTCTTTTGTAAAACGGGGCCATCGTTCGTCCATCTCTAAACTGTATATATTATCAACTTCTTTTCAAGAACCACCAGGATAATTTTAACAAAAGTTGTTTCAAATCACCTTTGGGTGAAGAGGAGTTTGAATTCTTAAAATAAAATGCCAAGTCCGAGTAGGGTGGAGCTACAATAAAGAATCAAAGTTAAATATTCAAATACATAGGCAAAACTCATTTGGAAGGTTTCCTTGGGAAGTATAGATGCTAAATTGGTCCATCCATGTCCCCTGGATTAGGTTGTGGCCACAATATAAACCGGTATTAACATTAGTGATTTTTGTGAAGAACAGTAAGGTCATCGTTACTCAGGTGAACGTTGTGACCAATATGCCTCTTGTTTTTCGATAAGGAGTTAAGTAAGATTTCTAACAGTCTTAAGTGAATTACGCCTTATAGTTCTGAAAACTCCAGAAATTAGTTAGAGGAGTAAGCATCCTCTGTAATCCGGTCACGCCCATCTAGAACCTTGTGTATTGATCACGTACACAGTAGTGTTAAGGAAACCGAGATAACTTCACTTAATCAGTGAAACAAAATAACAGCAAAGTCGAGGAGCTATTTGTTTTCTTAGTATTTATTTATTTAAATAAATTTCAGGGTTTTACACTTGACTTACGGTAATCCGCTAGCCCCGGGACAACTGAAAATTGGACTGATATGCTTAACATGTCTTAAAGCTTTTCCTGCACGGCTACTGATTTTTTTTTAACAAAACACACACTTGGATTACTTATAACAATTCAATTCAAAGTGGTCCTCCATTTCGGTTTCTTGAAGATATGGTGACATTATTAATCGCATGTTGTCTAATATATTTAAACGTCCTATCAAAAAAACCCTACACGTTCTGAAACATCTTGTTAGTTATAGGTAATGCACATGTCAAATATGAACCCCATCTCTTCTCAATCAAAAGTAATAAGGAACGATAACATTTTTTAAAAGTAAGTTAAACTCTAAGGTAAAGGTCACGGGGTCAAACTCATACATGTAGTAAGTTGAGAAAGGCTTAGTCCCAGGTATTACACATGTGTAATATAAAAAAAATTCTTTTCTCTTTCAAAATTTATGAACAATTTAAAATAACATTTAATTTTTGAAGTGGGTCAAACTTTGAGGCCAAGGTCACAGGATCAAAATTCCTAATATAATTGGAAAGGTTTAATCATAGGTAATGCAGAGCTGCCAACATTCTGAAATGACAAATAGTAAGGCGGGGTCTAGGGACCAACTAAGCCCCCTGACGCTGAAGATGTTTTGTAAATGAACATGCAATCTGAGGCATGATTTTTTTCCATTTTGTATACTTTAAATAAAGCATTGACATGAATGTAATTGGCCTTTTAAAACAGAAACGATGATACAAACAGACGTTGTAAGAATGATGAATATATTATAACGTAGAAACTATGGACTGCCAGCTATGAAAATACCGGTATTGTAAACTTTGAACGAGAAAAAACTGAAATCGGAAGAATATAGAGAGAAATCGTAAGGCGTATTTCAACGCTGATTTCGTACGCCTTACGTAAAGCGTAAGGATTGGCAGCTCTGGTAATGTATATTTGAAGTATGAAAGCACTATTTTGTTCGAAAGCTGTAACCAAGAATAAAATTTTTTGTGACAAACGGACAGATGAATGAGCTTTAAATTCCCTTGGTTTCGCGAAATCGGGTGACAAATGTATCAGTAGCGATACCATCAAAACATTTTAAAGGTGGGGTGAATAATAACCCCCTTAAACATTTCTATTTTACGGTCATGTTACAGTTTCCTACAAAAATGAGTTTTAACGTTTTGCAAAAGGTCAACTTGTCCAAAAAATATTTTTACAATAGCTACATAACTGTGCTTTATAAAGTTTTCATTTTTACAGTTTATAGATACATCATTGATTAACAGGTAGAAAGTATCATATATTTTTTGAATATAAATTTTGTTATACTTGTACTTTGCAGAAACAATATATGTTTATCAATAAAGGGCAAGCTGACTTCGATGTCTTGCTTTGTCCAAATGTTAAGTTTGAAACCGAAAGTACATGGTAAATGGAGAATTTTATAGAGGTCTTGTCTTTATACATGTCATGCTTTTAAAAACATCCTTTCAGAGATTATTCATGTCCAACTTGCCCTTCATTGCTAACGTATTTGATTTCTGCAATGATTGTATACACTTAAAGTACAGAATTAAGCAGGTTTTTATTTTTTAATGTGCATTTTTTTATTTAATTTTTTTTCGATTAATATATTTTAAAATATTTTTAGCTCACCTTAGCCGAAGGCTCAAGTGAGCTTTTCTGATCAAAATTTATCCGTCGTCTGTCGTTGTCGTCGCTGTTGTAAACTTTTCACATTTTCATCTTCTTCTCAAGAACTAATGAGCCAATTTCAACCAAACTTGCCACAAAGTATCCTTAGATGAAGGGGATTCAAGTTTGTTCAAATAAAGGACCACGCCCACTTTCAAGAGGAGATAATTATGAATTAGTGAAAAATTAATGGCATTTTTAAAAAATCTTCTTCTCAAGAACCACTGGGCGAAGAAAGATGAAACTCATTTGGAAGCATCATCAGGTAGTGTAGATTCAAATTTGTTCAAATCATGACCCCTGGGGGTAGGGTGGGGCCACAATGGCCGATCAATATTTTACATAGGAGTATATAGGGAAAATCTTTAAAAATCTTCTTCTCAAGAACCACTGGGCCAGGAAAGATGAAACTCGTGAAAGCATCCTTAGATAGTGTAGATTCAAGTTTGTTCAAATCATGACCCCTGGTAGGGTGGTAGGATGGTAGGGTGGGTCCACAATGGCCGATCAAAGTTTTACATAGGAGTATATAGGGAAAATCTTTAAAATCTTCTTCTCAAGAACCACTGGTCCAGGAAGGATGAAACTCATGTGGAAGCATCCTCAGATAGTGTAGATTTAAATTTGTTCAAATCATGACCCCCAGGGGTAGGGCGGGGCCACAATGGCTGATCAAAGTTTTACATAGGAGTATACAGCAAAACTCGTTTAGTACGAACACGGATATAGCGAAGTTATCTTATATCCCCAGCTATGTATAATTAACGAATTCCTTATACGGATATAACGAATTACGGATATAGCGAAGTAATTTTATTGGTCCCTGTGACTTCGTTATAACCGAGTTTTACTGTATACGGAAAATCTTTAAAAATCTTCTTCTCATGAACCACTGGGCCAGGAAAGATGAAACTCATGTGGAAGCATCGTCAGGTAGTGTAGATTCAAGTTTGTTCAAATCATGACCCCCAGCTGAGTAGGGTGGGGCCACAATGGCTGATCAAAGTTTTACATAGGAATAAAAATCGTCTTCTTAAGTACTTTACTGCAATGATTAGTGATAGTATAGGAAGAAAATGTTTTTAAAAAATCTTTTTATCAAGAACAGCAAAGTCATATGCTGTATTAATATGAAGGCATTCTAAAGTAGTAATAAATTCAAGTCCCCCCCCCCCCTTTCAGTTCTGATCTGATTTGTGTTTTTTTCCTAGACAATTTGCTCAGGTGAGCGATGTGGCCCCTGGGCCTCTTGTTTTTTCAAGTGATACTTTCTATCTGTTAATTGATGATTTATTTTTTACTTTAAAATTTTAACTTTATATCTAACTTTATGCTTAAATTTTTAGACATTTTGACTTTTGATTTTAATTCATATTTATTTAAAATATTTTTGGATGAAATTTATTCAAAAGGTGTAATGCAAAAAATCATAAAGTAAAAGGATTTTAAAAATATACATTTTTTTACTAAGGGAAATAACTTCTCATTTATTGTATTTCAGACATCTCTATTGTACATATTACATATTATGTAAATTGCTTTCCCTGCAATTCAAAACTTTTCTAGTTTTTTAGCTCACCTAAGCTGAAAGCCCGTTGTCCGTCGTCCGTACGTCCGTCTAGCTGTCTGTTCATCCGTGTGAAAAGTTTTCACATTTTCAACTTCTCAAGAACCACTCGGCCTAATTTAACCAAATTTGGTCGAAACATCCATGGGTGAAGGGGAGCTTAAATTATCAAAATGAAGAGCCAGTTCCCGTAACAAGGGGAGATAGTCTGGAAAAGATAAAAAGAACGTGGAGTCTATAAAAATCTTCTTCTTAACAACCACTTGATGTTTGTTTACAATTATTATCATCTCTAGAGCAAAAAAAAACCTGTGTATAATCATATCCAAGCATCTAAGTATTATTATTATTAGAATATAAGCAAGTTTGACTTAGATGAACTGTATTGTCGTCAATCTACTTTCTGTTTCAGACTGGAACAAAGAATGTTTTGGGAAAGAATTAGATATGGAAAATGTAGATCCCTCCACGCTGTGCAATCTCCTATCTCGATTTTACTGTGAGGCCAGGCCTAAATCGCACAACGCAGATGAGACCATTTATCAGTAAAACACTTTAAGAAGCATCCGATCCGCCATTAACCGTCATCGTTTTGATCTGAAAAGACAAATAGACATTGTTAAAGGAGAAGAGTTCCGAGCTTCTAATGGAATACTGGAAGGGCTATTCAAGTAAAGAAACGCCTTGGGTTAGCAAAATCAACCAAACAGCCACCGCTGATAGATCCTGATGACCTTAAAAAATATCTACTTACCTTCAACAAGCACCAGAATCGGCTGTTATCTTACGACAGGCAGTATGGTATTTCCTGACGATTCATTATGTGACCAATCTGATGGAATTTTTTCATCAGCTTAAAATGGATAGTTTTGAATTCAAAACCGATGGGATTGGTGAATATGCAATAATTAAACCTTTAGGAGGACATTAGGAGACAATCACGGAGTTTCCAAGGGTCATTGAAAAGGAGGCTGTATGCTGTGGGGTCAGACGGTGGTATTTGTCCAGTAAAATTACTGAAACTAATGATCGAGAAAACAGACAGAACTGCAATTCGGCTTTCAATAAGTACAGAAAATATGTTTGGATGGACGTAAACGAAGAATGGTTAACGGCAAAACCAATTGCAAAGCGAACTTTTGGAACAATTCTTCCTCAAATATGCAAGGATGCTGGTGTAATAAATAGGTACGCACCCCATAGTCTGAGAGCAACCGTGCTCGCTTATCAAAATGAAGGATATGAACCACCAGATGTGATGTTCATAGCTAATCTAGCAAACGAGGACTATGCTAGATCACACACACGAGGTTTTCCATCTGACGGAAGGTCTCTTAGTAGCACATTTCTGTCTCATCCATCTCCTCAATACCATGTTTTAAAGTCTGATTCTACAGATGAATCAGATAGTAATGAAGCATGATCCCTATGGGTTTTTTTTCTCTCAATCAAAAAACGTAATATGCAGCTTTGGCAATGACCTTATACTTTTTTGAAAAAGTTTAATTTATCTGCTTTTCTTTTAACAAATCATGTTTTTGATATTCTGTTATCACTGGTAATAGTTGAAACATTTAATAACAGTGATGGGGAATACCAATAAAAACATATTCAAACACATAGTTTTAATGTTTGTTTGTCTTTTAGTTTAGTCTAGTATAATGATATTTTTTAAACCTAGTAGCAACTAGTGATACTTCATCTTGTTATTACTGGCAATATAAATTTCATTTAGACTAATTAAAAGTAAGTTACTTTTTGTACTCCAGGTAATTTTTTTTATTCTTTGACTTTTCAAAAAGTTTATATATATATATATATATATGTTAAAACAAAGAAGCATGTAAGTTTCAAAGAAATGTTTAGGAGGTAAAGTAAAATCAATTTTAATTCTAGTACTTTTTAGCTCACCTGAGCCGAAGGCTCAAGTGAGCTTTTCTGATCACATTTTGTCCGGCGTCCGTCTGTCCGTCTGTCTGTCCGTCTGTCTGTAAACTTTTCACATTTTCGACTTCTTCTCAAGAATCGCTGAGCCAATTTCAACCAAACTTGCCACAAAGTATCCTTTGGTGAAGGGGATTCAAGTTTGTTCAAATGAAAGGCCACGCCCTCATTCAAGGGGAGAATATTGGGAATAAATGAAAATTTGGATGCATATTTTAAAAATCTTCTTCTCAAGAACCACTGGGCCAGGAAATATGAAACTCATGTGGAATCATCCTCAGGTAGTGTAGATTCAAGTTTGTTCAAGTCATGACCCCCGGGGGTAGGGCGGGGCCAAAATGGCCGATCAAATTTTTACATAGGAATATATAGGAAAAATCTTTAAAAATCTTCTTCTCAAGAACCACTGGGACAGGAAAGATGAAACTCATGTGGAATCATCCTCAGGTAGTGTAGATTCAAGTTTGTTCACGTCATGACCCCCGGGGGTAGGGCGGGGCCAAAATGGCTGATCAAAGTTTTACATAGGAAAATATAGGAACAATCTTTAGAAATCTTCTTCTCAAGAACCACTGGAACAGGAAAGATGAAACTCACGTAGAGTCATCCTCAGGTATTGTAGATTCAAGTTTGTTCAAGTCATGACCCCCGGGGGTAGGGCGCGGCCAAAATGGCCGATCAAAGTTTTACATAGGAATATATAGGAAAAATCTTTAAAAATCTTCTTCTCAAGAACCACTGGGCCAGAAAAGATGAAACTCATGTGGAATCATCCTCAGGTAGTGTAGATTGAAGTTTGTTCAAGTCATGACCCCCGGGGGTAGGGCGGGGCCAAAATGGCTGATCAAAGTTTTACATAGGAATATATATGAAAAATCTTTAAAAATCTTCTTCTCAAGAACCACCGGGACAGGAAAGACGAAACTCATGTGAAATTTTCCTCAGGTAGTGTAAATTCAAGTTTGTTCAAGTCATGACCCCTGGGGTTAGGGCGGGGCCAAAATGGCCGATCAAAGTTTTACATAGAATATATATGAAAAATCTTTAAAAATCTTCTTCTCAAGAACCACTGGAACAGGAAAGATGAAACGCGTGTGGAATCATCCTCAGGCAGTGTAGATTCAAGTTTGTTCAAGTCATGACCCCCGGGGGTAGGGCGGGGCCAAAATGGCCGATCAAAGTTTTACATAGGAATATATAGGAAAAATCTTTAAAAATCTTCTTCTCAAGAACCACTGGGACAGGAAAGATGAAACTCATGTGAAATTATCCTCAGGTAGTGTAGATTCAAGTTTGTTCAAGTCATGACCCCCGGGGTTAGGGCGGGGCCAAAATGGCCGTCCAAAGTTTTACATAGAAATATATAGGGAAACCTTTTTAAATCTTCTTTTCAAGTGCTTCAAAGCCAGGATTAGTTATATTTGTATGGA
>NW_026930906.1:0-44213 GCF_032062105.1 Saccostrea cuccullata
ATTATTAATGACACGAAGATTTGTAAGTTTTAGGTTGATAATATAAATTAAAGTTTACCTTTACCATATACTATTTACCTTTCACAACTTCAATATCCCCTTATACTTAATTTGGTGTAAGGATATATGATACGAACAAGATTTTTGGATACTTGTAAACTTCCATTTTGTTTAAATTCTATCTTTCTGCAACCCTCCATACAATGTTGTCACTTAAAATTAAATAATTATGAATTTTGAAACAAAGAATAAATATAAAAATTATGTATATACGTTTAAACGTATTCATTTTACTAATATAACTTAAGACTAATAAGATCTGTTTTAAAGAGTAAAAATTCTCAGGCTAATACTTTGCATAAAATATGAAAAGGAATTCTACGTGGATTGAAAGTTGGTAAAAAATATATATATTCATAGTTTGTTAGGCACAATATAACAATTTAAAATTCAGAAAAGGATTTTTTTTCCCTTAACAACAAATCACTTAGTCAAATTAAAGACTTTTGAATTATCTGAAGAATTAATAATTTAAAGCAATGACACGCATAATTTTAATAATAACACTATGTTAGACTAAAACTTTGTTCAGATCAAGTCCCTGGAGACAGGGCAGCCGCAGGGCTGCAAAAGACTACTATTTAATTGCAGAAGACTCTGGATATCTCGAACCCTGATCTCTCTTAGTAAAACACCATTCTATAATTCCTCTACATAACTAGAAAGTTCCTACCTCTCAAATTCCCCTATCTCCAGAGCTAAAAGCCTATGTCCCGTTACGCATAATCAATATTAAAATCATAACCTCAAGAAGATGAAGTGGTGGCACATAAGAGGATAAAAGTTACATTAAAACTCCGTTCACGGAAATAATATTGGAAGTATTCATCAAGACTAAACCGACTTAAAATAAATTTCATCTACCTCGTTAATGTTTCTTGTTTTAGCGTGAAACATATAGGGATAATGAACAGTATTCAAGATCAAAATTCCATTTAACAATACAAAGGGAGCATAGCAGGGCAAACATGGACCTCTAACACATCAGAGGTTGGATCACTTGCCATGGAGGAGTGAGCATACCATGCCGGCCGTCACAACCGCCGTGTGCTCTTTGTCATGATCGTGAAATAACGGAAATTTCCGTCGTCAAATAATGGACTTAGAATTTCTATGACAAAAGTCAGTTAGCATATAACTCGATGATAAATTGTATATACTGTCAAGGTCATTGCATCGACTATGGAAATGATGACTTTAAAACGAGAATGTTGATATTCTTCTTTCATCAACTTGTTTGCATGTTACGATTAATGTAAAATCGTTTATATTTGACTTGTTTTATTCATAACTTTAAGAATTTGGCTTTTTTCTCACTACGTAAAAAAGGTTGATATGCATGCAAAAAAAAACTTGAATAAGGGCGCCACTATAAGTGGGGTATCCCCTCGCAGTAGGAACTTCGTCGGTAATATTAATATCTTATACAAAAGAAAAATGTGTTTGTGAAACACTATGCGCCTGGCGGCAAGATAGTTCGAAAAAGCAAATTTTAGGATATAGGTCACAGCCAAGGTCACACGATCATTGTCCATGGAATAGTGGAGTATGCATACCAAATGTATACAAAAGAAAGATGTGTTTGTAAAGCACTATGCCCCCGGCAGCAATATAGTCCGAAAAAGCAAATTTTAGGATATAGGTCACAGAAAGATGTGTTTGTAAAGCACTATTCCCCCGGCAGCAATATAGTCCGAAAAAGCAAATTTTAGGATATAGGTCACAGTCAAGGTCACACGATCATTGTCCATGGCATAGTGGAGTATGCAATGACGTGTTCAGTCTTTACATTCTACATGATCTAAATAATGATTGTATGTTTTTTTTTTTTAATATGTTATATTAATTAGTTTTTTTGTTAAATAGTCCATCTATTGGTTTAACTTTTTATGAATTTCATTGTTTCGTTTTGTAACATATATTAAATGTATTATATTGTCTTGGGTTTGGTTTTTCAATGACGACTAGTGACTATTTTTTTAAATCAAATACGGCAATATTTCTTTATAGAATTTTTAATGAAAATGTATTATGTATAACAAACCTAGAAAACCGATCAGACGACAACAGTCTCGCAGAGGGGCAGAAATCTCTGGGTTCAGTGTAAAAAATAATTACTGTTTAAGTATGCTTCAAATTCCTGTTAGATGCTATTGTAGAGTATATATACTTACCGTGTTTTGGTTGTATTAAATTATGGATTGATATCGGTAATAAGTGAGACTGTTCTGTTTAAAGCTTGTTTATAAATGAAGAAGTGGGTTTTAAACTGTTTGAAGATGAGAACTAATAAATCGAAAGAATGATCGAAGGGAATTTAAAATTAAGTACTAAAACAATCAGACTTTCATACTGACAACTAAAAACTCCATATGAGGAAACGTTTCATTAGTTCTAAAGGAATTATTGGAAAAAATAAGATGAAAAAAACAGTGATTGATATCAAATAAATATATACTTATATCTGTACATGTAAATTAAAAAAAAATTGCAAATAAACTCCGAAACTAGTTCATACTTACTCTTCTAACAATATACTATATACCCGGTACATAATAATATCAGTTAACTGTATTTAGGTTTCATTCGCAGAGTACATCAAAGTATCGCACATTCAATTAAAAGTCTATATTAACTTTCTACAAGTAAAGCTCTTTAAAAAGCTTACCGTCTTTAGCAACAACCTTAATCAGTAAACTTATCTTCACCTATCAGGCCGCATTATTCTTGAGAATTTCTTGATTTTGTATATCTGCATTAGCTTTTAACTGGCATTAGCCCTACCTCGGTTATCTCTCGGCAAACCTCGGCTGATTCCATAATCTTCAAATAAGGACGGGGGAAAGAATAAATACAAATTGTAAAGCCTATTAGCAAAAAAAATTATTTACAATAAAAATAAAGAAGCTTTTTTTAGTTATTACTATAAAAATTGCCTGTTATTTAGAATAAATGACAGTCAATTTCCTCGTTCGTTTCTATAAAAAGTACATACATTAGTTTACTTCATCAATATTTCAAACCATCTTTCTACTACCGAAAAAAAGTACTTTCACATGAGTTATAAATTGAATTCTCGCGATCGCTTTAAAGAAGCTTGGAATATCTGGCTTTTTCAAAGGAAAGTTGCCCACAGTCGAAAATCCTATTTCGTGGAGGGGGGGGGGGGACTATTTTCAACGACAAAATCCTTCAGTTCCAGTTTTTAGACCTACAATACCATATTTTCCTCGTATCGCAAAAAAGTTAGGGGGCAGCCTTTTCATGAACAGTTCATATAGTGTAAGTAATAATAGGCAAAATAGTGGGGGGACAGGCCTCCTGTTGCTAAGTGCCTGTATTTCCACATAATTTTATTCCATATTTGAGAAGTTTTGAATATATACCTGGGTTGTTTGATAAATTTGAAGACGATCGCGATATATTAAGATGGCGTAACACCACCATTTCAAGATTCCATAAATGAATTCTTTCAGAATATTGTAATCGATATATACAATATCAATGAAATAAATAAAACTAAAAAAAAATATTTTATATTATGCTATGACGCTTTGCGGCGCAGTAAGTAAAATTACAATTCTTTAATACAAGGATATGGAGATAACGAAAAGTATTCAATATCAAAGTCCATACAACAATACTAAATAGGAGCAGAGCAAACACGGACCTCCGAAACATTAGAGGTGGGATCAGGTGCCATGGAGGAGTGAACATCCTGTAAGCCAATGAAGAAAACTTGTCTTTGTTTTCAAATTTTATTAAACAAATCCAATTTACAATTTTTTCCGTGATCGTATAGATTTTTATAGTTTTCGCAATTTGATCCGAATAAACCAATGCACTGTTGCTATAAATGTCAAAAAGTCCGTCCAAAATGCAAAGAGCTGAAGACAGAACTCCAAATAAATAAATAAGCCATAAGTCCAAAAGAATGATTCCCAAAAACAAAATGCAAGAGAGAAGTGATAATTTGAGAATAAGACGGAATGAAAATGGGAATAGGAATATAAACGGGAATTAAGATTCGGGAATACTCTTTTCTGACCAAAACAGGGTATTTTGTGCTCAGTGGGTATCCATGGTCCAGGATATAAAAATACATTTCATTGACTAATTCACCATCACCAACCACCTACGCTTTGTCCGTAGGTCTGTCCGTTGACCTATGAACCCCAACATGACACCACCCTTAAATGCAGGTAAATACATGTTACTAATATTTATGGGCTCAGTCCCCATCTCTGCACCACAGGAGTTCTAGCCCTAAGCTCTTTTACTTATTTACTTCAAAGTTCCCAATTTTATTGCTCTTAGTCAAAACTCTTAATAATACCATTGCATTTCTGTTCAAATTTTATTACTTACTATCGATGGGCTTGATTCGTCTATTCGGATCAATTTCATTACAAAATGATCTACCAAATTATGGTGCATTGGAACAACAACAAAATCCAATTTGTTTTGACAAGATAATAATTGTTTACAAAATTAAAGTCCTTTTTCCAATTATAAAGTCACCGAATTTGCGTCACTAATAATATACATTCTGTTTTAATAAACCTTTATATCATTTTACTTTCACTACTAATAACTAAAAATGATTATGGTATTAATATTGTCTAAGTTTGAAATGTTCAAATAATATGTCTGTGCTAAACCCTATAGGTTTACAATCCCCTGCTATCATTTAGGTAGTTAAATTGATTAAATATAGATTTCTTATTATGGTGCTAAATATATTTTCACTTGTTATTTTCCAATTCAATTATCTACAGAAATTATTCCCTCTTCCATTAGAAATTGAATGAAATCGAGAAGCCCCTATTAAAATATGAGGTTGAGGGAGATCCAAGTCATTCATCCAAAGAGGGTGTTGCAAAAACTCGCGATTATTCCCTATATATCGAGAAGGACATTTAAATAGGACTATGTTTACGGCGGGTGTTTCCAGCTTGATACAGCAAAACACTTCCGTCATTTTGCACGAAAAAGGTTGGAACAACAAAAAGCACAATAGCTAAAGCAGCATTTTGAAAGATATACTGTAGACATCGTGCGGAAATATTTTTCATGAAATAAAACTGCGTCCCATAATCACACTGCTGGTGCTACATCCAAGACATTTCATTTGTCTCAAATCAAATCTTGGCTACTAACTAAGAGACCAGAATTATTCAAAATTGCAATAACTTAAGTATGTAAAAAATAAATTATTTGAACAATACAATAACTTTACTTTCCAAGACAAAACTAAATAAAGCATTAGTTTCAAGTCACAGAAAGGAAAACAATTCAATCCTGCATTTCTCATTAATAGTTATTACTTAATTAACCTCTTGACATTCTCTCTCTCTTTCAAAATATATAATTGCACTACCATTACATATGGGAAAAAATAAGAAAAACAAAATATGCAAAAATTATCCATTCCAGGAATCAAACCCATTCTCTTGTAAAAGTACTTAGTTGGAAGCCCACCAGCATATCCACTAGACCATTTCGGACACGATAGATTTTGAGTGTTATTTAATGTTCATTTCGTTTGGAGAAAAAATTTTATTCAATTTTTGCGTTTTTTTTAAAAATGTGCCTCTTTGAAACAAAAATCGAAATGGCAGTTTTGAAGAAAATTCCCGCCTCTTTGTGTATATATAAAAATTATTCTGTTTCAAGGAGGCACTTTTTCAGAACAATGGGGATTCCCTATTTAAAAAACGGAAAATCTGACATATTTTGCCGTGAGACTAATTTTCACATCATTTAATGGCAAATTGGAAGTCAATACGCAGCTTCCAAATACTGTTTCTCGTTGTGCTTTATATATTGTTGCATTTAAAAAAATAAACATGAGTTTCTGCAACATTAAAATTATTCTTTTAATCTGCTACACATTTAGGGAAAAAAATAAAAGAACTGCAACACCCTCTTTCCAAGAAATTGATGAAAACTTAAAAAAGCTGCAAAATGACGTCCAGGCCAGTTTTATATAATTTGCCAAGGTAAGATGACAAGAAATGATGGTCGACTTTCTTTAAGATGGTTGGCGTATAATAGTACATAAACAAGAGATGTTTGTAAAACACATATGACCCCCCCCCCCTAATAAATGGATATTTTTTAAGTCTAAGGAGCATAACTCGGTCAAAATATACTAGACCGTAACTTCAACAGAACTTGACCTTGATACACATGTATTCTTATGATAGATTTATACAACCAAATTTTATTTCAGTAGGTGCAACTCCTACAAAGAATCGCCGAGATTCTGTTCGAACCCTTGGAAAATATTGCAAGGATTTTTCTAAAGGCCTCCTTAGCTCCTGACCTATTAATTACGTGATATTTTTGGAGCAATCTTCAACTTTCTTAGGTGTACGAGTATAAAAGTCATAACCTCAAAACGTGATGTTTTGGCACAAATTTTTAATTTGATAATTCACGTTCCTTGTAAAATAAGTTACAGTTTAAGTCAGTAAATGTCACTGCTTTCCCCACCTTAAATATCAGCACTATTCGAGTTATATTGGTTGAGGGAATATTTTGCACTAGGAAAAAAGTAAGTCACTTTTTTAAATGAAATATAATTCTCATAACATGAATTATGAAAATCCGTTTTCTACTGTACTTTATTTTCTTGGATAATATTCCCGGTCTGGAAATGAAGTTTTAAATATTTTATTTACTTTAAAAAAAATTTATTATTCAAAGTCAGGATGTCTTTGTCAGTGCGTAGATCATTTAACGAGTTCCGAAACTAATGGATTGAATAAGCTGAATTCTTTAACTCCTTGAAAACGGGTTTTATGACCAATACATATAAGTAGTTTATCGACTACAAAATATTGTTACGTTAGAACATCATTATTTTACTTGATTTTTTTCCTTAAAAAGTATTGTATGTTTATTTCTTTGTTGTTTTTTTTTTATTAAAAAGTATTGATTGCGGAACTCCTTAGTTTTTAAAAAAAATGATTTGTTTATAAGATTGTTAGGAATCATCGGTAGATACCACTAGTAGTAAATCGGTCGATAGCACCAGTAGTAAGTACTAAGTAGCAGACTGCTGACATTTCTCGAGTTGTTTCTCTTTCTCTGTGAAATATTTTTTTAAATATCGTAGAAATGAAACAGATAGGTATGCAAGAAAAAGAAAACTCAGTGAGACGGAAGATTTGTATATATTGAATGAAAAGTATTTTCTTCTATAAAATTTTCATTGAAAACTACAAAAAAATGTTGAAAAAATAGACACACTTTTTAAAAACAAAATCCCATTTCAAAAAAATAAAAGAATAAAAAAGAAAGCGATTAGATAGAAAAGAAGACGATTTCCTGTCTGATTTCAAGTAAGTAAATTAAATTTAAGTGTTTTTAATACAATAATGAAAATTAATTTTTATGAGATAAATAACATGATTTTTATAGGCTTAGTGACCCACAGAGATTTGAGGTTTTAGAAAAAAGGGTACAGGGTGATAGAGGATTGACCTTCCTCGGATATGGAGATAAGGAGTATCCTTCCAGT
The DNA here is from genome assembly GCF_032062105.1 of Saccostrea cuccullata. Lineage (NCBI taxonomy): Eukaryota > Metazoa > Mollusca > Bivalvia > Ostreida > Ostreidae > Saccostrea > Saccostrea cuccullata. The sequence continues at coordinate 7,589 of NW_026930906.1, forward strand.
GCAGCTACTGACAACACGTCGTTTATCAACGCTTCAATCTAAAGATCCGTGCTGATGGGAAACACAGATTTACATCCTGTATCACCGTTTCAAGCTTAAGGAATGAGAGCAACAAATCCCCGGATGAACACATGGCTTTGTTCTTTCTTTGTGATGGAATGTTACACAGAATACTGAATGGGTAGGCGTTACGACATTGCCTGAAATCAGGTATTTAATTGTTTTCATTTTAAAGTAAAATTAATGACATTTGAAATAAATGATGGGATGTGGTAATATTACAGAAACTACAGAATTACCAGGGAAGATTTTAGGAGGGGGGGGATGGTTGATTTCTTAGCGTGTTATTTACTGCGGATCTCTGTAAGTTGAAAATAATTGCAATTTTGACCTATAAACGCCATGGAACCATATATTTTTTTCAGTATTTTTTGTTAGGGCTTAGAACGAAGTGTTGAAATGATGCTAAGGATTTTTCTGAAATTGTCAAAGTAAAGTACTGAGAGGGCCTAAGGTTTGTATAGAGTTCTATGGGAAAATAATTAGTGGTCTTTTCCCTTTAGAAACCCCATTTTTGGAATGTCATGTGACTTAACGGATAAATATAGGTAATTTATTTTAACCAATCAATGAGTATAAGTAAATTGAACAATATGGCAGACATGTTTTGCAGATTAAAAGAGAAACTGAAATCGAGAAGTGAAAAAGTGGGGGAGTGCAGATATTGGAGAGGGGGGACTGATAGTTATGGGTATGGGGTGATGCGAGTACCTCGGCCAGAGGAGGGTAATACTGTTGAGAAGGTGCACCGGGTTGCTCTAATGGTACAAAGGAGGCTGATCAAGTCCCAGTTTGCAGCTGCAGGCCTGGAGGTCAGTCATCTTTGCCATAAGAAGCTGTGTATCAACCCGATGCACCTTACTTCGGAAAACCAAGCCACTAATCAAGAACGTATGCACTGTGCTCACCAGGGTTTTGTTGTGGGGCCCACCACCCAAAGAAGTGTAAGTAATTTTTCTTTTCTATAGAATTTTGATAAATGAAAAAACGAATCACTTGGTTTAGAATAGTTGTGTTCAGGATGCTTCTTTTTATTGCTTCGGGCTCGAGATTCAGCTAACATCATTTTTTTTCATATATTTTACCTCTTCCTGATGTTTTTCATAAAGTCTGTAAATTTTCCTACGCTTAATAACCCTTTTTGTTTTGTAGAATTGAGATTTTTGGCATGATTTGTTTAATTCATAATCTTTTTGTATCTTATCTAGGGTATGGTCAACCTAGCTATCAGCGGGGATAGGGGCACCAACCCCTGCACAGAGACCTCGGATGTAGCTGCCCGGACCGTGATTAGAAGAGTGAGCTGCACTGTGCGCCCGACCAGGAAAGTTTCTTGTGACAGTGACATTACGAGGCAGAGATCGTCGCAGAGTTCTGTTGAAGTTTTCGACCTTTTGCGAGTTGGTGTTTTTGATCGTCCTGTCCAGTACAGCTGGAGACAACCTCTTAGAGATGCAGGCATGGAGCCTTGCTTCGTTCTCGACGGAAGAGGTATTGTAAAACCTTGACCTTAATATGAATTCTTGCTAACCCAGTTATATACTTTCCCTTTACACACCAGAAAGTGTTTTCTGCATAGTGCATGATCTCCCATGTAACATTTCACTATTGCATGTTTGGCATAAGAGAGCTTGTTTTTCATTTTATCTGCATCTCCTGCATATACTGCTTGGGCTTGATTTATCTCAGCCGTGCATCTGTCAACAGCATCAAGAGCACAATTATGCAGAAGTTTAGTTTTTTTTGCCTTGGTTCTCTTTGGCATGACCTCTAACATTTTTGATCATTTTTAATTGCCTTTCTGATCGACTCGGACAAGTGTCGAGTGTCAATGTAGTGAACTGGTTCATTTCGTAGCAGACCGTCCTTGTAGAAGGAATCTGCAGCTCGACCTGCCGAGCTGTCCGGGTCAGTGGTTACCTCCCTAACCTCAAGGCCATCTTTGAAGAGGAGTTTCGCCATCCCTCCCTAGCCCAAGTGAACTCATCCCGAATGGTATGGAACATTGGTAGATTTGCCCCCCACACCCCAGGACTACACTGATGGCTAGCAGTGCCCTCATCAAGTAAGTGGCCATGTTTTGAGCAAATTTTATTTTTAGTAACCATTTTAATTATTTGAGTTTTGTTGTAACATTTTCAGCAAATGAGTACACTGTCTGTGTCACCGGCTGGAAGGGTGTCTCACCCACCCCCGAGTACAGGGGGTAATTGTACATGTCATCGCACTGTGCGGGGATGGCATGTGGAGAGTCACTTCTTCTTAAGGTGTTAACATCCACCAGCTGGCGACACCGGTTAGTCGTTACTCATGTCAGCCTCATTTAGATTTTCAATTACGGGCATATTTTTATTTGACATTTTTTGTAGGGAATTCGAGTAGGAGGGGGAGAGTTGGTCGAAGAAAGAATTTTCCTCATCCCATTATTACCTATAGGAGTTTGACTGAGGCCAACTTGTAGACCGTGATTCAGAGTGGCAGATTTCCTACCTGGGGATTTGGTCTCAACCTTCTCGTATAACTTGTACCGCTGGGATACAAAAAGAAATTTGTGCAGCGGAGGCCCATTCTGCTTGCGAGACCACGCCTATCCTCAGATGCGAAGTCCCACGTGAGGGGTCCATCACAGCCGGGTCTCCTGTAGCTGGTGGAGTGAGACAACTTCATTCAACACCTCGGCTGTTTTCCCCTAGTGTAGAAGTCTGTGGGACTTTTGGTTAGCCTGCCTAGGTAAAGTCACATTGGTTTATCTGCATGATACAGTCAACAGGTAGAAGAGCATGAGAGCAGTTATTAGAGTTATTTCCCTTAGACCTACTGACTAGACATACAAAACTTTAACATCATGTAATTTTAATTGTTTCAACTTAATACGGTCTATTATTTTCTTTGTCAATGTTAAAATGTAGTTCAGCTGCATGTATCACATTTAACTTTGCATGTATTTACATGTATCTACATGTAATTGTGTTTAACATGTAATCCCCACTTTGAAACTTTTTTTTTTTTTACATTTTTAACTTGATACCTGATATATAAATACTTATTCTGTTAGAATATTTGAAAAATATTGCTTTGTTATCATTGTTTTATACAAAATTTGACTTACTGCACTGATTCCTTTTCATTTAAGCACTGTGGTGGGGTTTCATCTCTCAGCTTCCCTCTGTTAACCCTCTGGCTGCGGCGTAGGACATTTACGTCCTTTCACCGCTGACTGCGGGAAGTACATATACAATGTATGTCCTTTAAGTCGTCAAAATTTTGATCCCGTTATACCAAATAGATTTTGTTGTATTTCCATTACGAGGGTACTGTAAAAAATCAGAATATTTGTAATTTTATTTTGAAGGGTGTCTTGTTTGCTTTGAAATATTTTTTTTTAAAGATGATAACTCTTGAAGTATGTCATCGTAATGATACTCTTATCTTACACTACGCGTTGTGAAATAAGACTCGGTAGTATTTTTTTCATGATACTCTTATCTTACACTACGCGTTGTGAAATAAGACTCGGTAGTATTTTCACCATCAAAACTTTTTTCAAAACGTTAACTCATAAATTACTTTCTTTTTTGCCTATAAAAAATTGGAAGGGGGGGGGGTTAAATCTGTTTTCAAAATTATTTTATTTACAAATATACCGATTGCTTTTATTTATTTATTTATTTATTTTTTGAATTTTCATTTTTTTGGGGGGGGGGGGGGGGGGGGGGGGGCATTTTCTTGCATCGATTAAATTTGCTTTACTTTGCAAATCGCAAAAAATAAATTATTTAACAATACAAGCTTCATTTGAATTTTGTATAACCTGAATAACCTAATATGTTTTTATGCATAAAAATTAATTTCAATACGCTTTTCCATGTGAGATAATAATTAAATGAGAAAGTACATGTATTACCTAATAAATAAAGATTTTAAAGTGTTCTTATGAAATCATTGCTAAAAAAACTCTCATAAAAATGAATAAATTTTCATTATAATAAATTTAAAAAATCTAATATTTAAATTAATTGAAATTTTTTTTATTTTGCATCAAAAATTTTTATACTAGGAGTATTATAACTTATATAATGATACTCAAGACATAGAAGTTCCTGTAAAAATTGTCCAAAATTACGTCATCGGCATTCTTACGTCATTTTCCTCGATTTGGACAATATGGATTCCGCTTCAGACAATGAATCTGATTATGATTACATTTCCGAAGATTCAGACGCAGAAAGTTATGCAGGTATAAATATTCTAGAAATCAATAAACTGTAGACAAACGTACAGTATGTGGAAAATTTTGAATATCCGCACAATATCTTTCCGTTCTCACGGCATGTGGGTCCCTTTGACTCACCGGACATAGAGGCTCATCCTATAGAATATTTCAGAAAACTTTGTAATCCAGAGGACAGAAAAGGTCTTATCGACATCCTCGTAGATGAAACGAATTTGTGTGCAGAACAATTTTTAACAGATCCATCTTATGATCCTAAACCAAACTCAAGAACACATGAATGGTATTTTACGGATGCAGAGGAATGTCTACATATTTAGGATTGTTTCTCTCGATGGGTGTTGTTACAAAACCCAGCATAGAAAGCCTACTGGCAGCAGTCCGGGAATTCTTGGCTCTTCCGGACACCAAGATTTTCGGAAGTCATGACAAGAGACAGATTCCAACTTCTCTCAAACTTTCTGCATTCTAATGACAATACGACCTGTGTTCCACGTGGCCATCCAAACTATCCTGCACATAAATTCCGTCCAGTATTAGACCTTGTTACAGACCTGTTTACTCTTACGATTTCGCCGTAATTTGTACGGATTTTTAGTTTAAAATACGTCTCACGTTTTGCCATTTTGAAAATACGGAAATCGGAAATAAGTTAGTTTGAAATTTAAAAGTTAGTTTTCGTTATGATCTGTCTTAGTTTCACCCTTTTTGTCGCTAAATAAGAGAGAGATTTCAAACACATAATCGATGTCAGGTTGCCAAAACGCTGTGGTATTACGGAATGACAAATACCTTGTTGATAAATCATGTTTTATGTAATCAGAAAAGCAGTTTTTCTCATTTAATATATGTAAAATTGATGGAAAGTGAAATCTCACTGGCAAATGCCGAATCTCACGGACAAATCTAATAACAAATACTGAGAGACAGCGTTATGGGTAAACAGGTCTGTTGTTAATTTCACTTTCCCAAAGACATACGACTTAGCAAGGGATATTACTGTAGATGAAAGCATGGTTGAGTTCAAGGTAATTGTCATTGAAAAAAATCAGATTTAATTTTTTTTTTCAAATATACATTACATGTGTCGGCAGATTCTGCTGTTAGTACTTCACTTATATTTTCTTATATGGTAATTCCATATAATTATGATGAAAACGAATTGAAATTAAAGGTTTACGTGAACATAATTCAGAAAATAGTATCCCGCTTTATGGGTTATTTCTTAGCTGGAGATTAACAGCAGAATCTGCCGACACATCAGCTAAGAAATAACCCATAAAGCGGGATACTATTTTCTGAATTATGTTCACGTAAACCTTTAATTTCAATTCGTTTTCATCATAATTATATGGAATTACCATATAAGAAAATATAAGTGAAGTACTATTTACAGCCTTTCTATAATCATACAATTTTATTGCAAATTCTATCTAGTTCTTTTACACAAAAGTCACCCCATCCCGCTCAAATAAATCATACTTAATGCCGAACAATTGCTTTTGAAATTTCGAAAATGAGTTATCAATGAGTTATTAGTTGTTTATTTTTTTTTTCTAAAGGGGAGAAACGAAATCGCGCAGTATGTTCCTGCAAAAAAAATCTCATCAAATGGGAGCGAAACTATTTGTCTTAAACGTGTCTGATAACGGGATACAATGCAGCAATTCAGTTATACATGTATGCAGGTCTGCTCTGCTTTATTTACGAAGACTTGAACAAATTTTGTTATTACTGAATTATATTACTGGTATTTTTTTAATCAACTTGTTTTTAAATATTATATGTAGTGCTTTAAAACAATTTTGATTGATAGGAAAACAACAGGAGACACCCCGTAGCGCTCACGGTTTGGGGTATGATGTGATAATGCAGCTTCTTGAACCCTACCTTCGTAGATATCATCATCTCGTGTGTGACAATTATTTCTCTAGTCCTGCCCTTTGTGATGATCTATTCAAATCAAATACTTATATGACCGGCACGGCGAGAGTCTGTAGAAAGGTAATGCCTCGGTCATTAAAGGATTGAAATTGCCCCAAGGAGAGGCTGTTGTAAAACAGAGTGGACCGATCATGGCATTGTGCTATGGTGACAGAAAACTGTCACGTTTTTATCTACGCTTTCTAAGTAATTCATTTTTTCTAACTTCATATTGAGTATTTATAATTTTTAAATTTGATTCGCCATTACTACAACCACCTTTTTTTTTTAAAAATGAATGAAAAAAAAACAAGATTATGAAATTCAATATAAATTTATCAAGTTACATAGTGAGCGATTAAAAAAATTAAATGGTTTGAAAAATTAATTTTACATTGTAATTCTATTTTATAATTATTTATACCATAAATTACATAGTTAAATGTACTTACAGTTTTGCGACCACTGAAGATACACGAGGCGCAAATGTTGAAGTGCCCCATGTTAATCTTGTATATAACAAAAAAATGGGCGGAGTCGACCTTTCAGACAAATCTCTAGAGCTGTATGACCCATGCATTAGATCAAAAAAGATGTGGAAGAAAATATTCATCAATATCCTACTTAGAATTATGTGTAGATATATTTACATTGGTTCCCTGTGCTGTATATTAAAAGAAATCAACAACAATGTTAAAAAGTTCTCTGGGAAATGAACTTTAATTTGGTCACGTGATCAAATCCTGTGAAGCCCGAAGGGCTTCTCAGTAGATTTGATCACGTACCAACTAAAAGATCATTTTCCAGTGAACTTTTTAACCTTGTTGTTTATTACTTATATTTACATTTGAGGCGAATTCCTAATAAAACTGTATTTATTACTTGAACGGGCCGCCGTATTGCTATGTTGTGACGTGCAATGACCTAGTGGGCCTAGAAGTTGTTTGGTTTTAAAGTTCGTTTTGCTCCAACATCTGAATATTTACAATGGTGTTCACCAGTCCAGTTCAAGAGTTCTGTGTTTATAATGTAAGAACAATTATCCCCACTGAGAATAATCTTACTATTTTATGAGTTTTTAATAAATTTGAAGTCAAAAGCCGTGATATCCCCTGTTTTAGTTAACATAACTTCAAAGGAATTTCGGGTTAAATAGGTAAGTCCGATTTTAGGCTGTAATTATAGTATTTAAAACATTCTTCATGCCAAAGGAAGATCTATTGAACATCTGTTGAATGAAAATATCTATATGTGTCAGTTATTTACCTTTTTCATCACTTTAAACTTGGTAGTTCCGAAAACGGATAGAAATACATAAACAAGAAATCACTTCGCCGAGCGATTCGGTCGTGCTATGACCTCTGACCCCCAATATTTTCTTCAATAGGTTCATCTAAGAAAGACTAATGCAAACATAAATATTTAAAATTAACCGGTTTTAAGAAAACATAATAAGCATGAACGAAAGTTCAATTCCATGCACTCAACAAAATTTTTATATATATATTTTTTTAGCAAAGATCTGCGAAGAGCAATATAGTTATAACTTAGTATAATTCAATATATCAGTAATCAAAATAGAATATCATTTAGTTAATATTTAAGCACAATTTTTTAATTGTTATAAACCAATCTGATGTCATATACATGGATCAGCAACTTTGTCCGTACTGTTTCAAGCGCAGTTTTGTTCTAAATTGCACTTGTTTAGCAGCAAAACTTGAATTATTTTTTTTAGCAAATGCCTACATAATCTACCGACAAAACCGCGGACTACGTGCCAAAATGAGTAGGATCGAGTTCCCTATGTATGAGCATTTGTTCAGGTTTAATTGGCGATTTCCGCCAGCCAAGGCGTGCACTGATCAGGGGTAGTACATATAGGCAGCCAGGCTAACGGAGAGACATTTTATTAAATGTCTTGAAGGTTAATATAAGTCCCCTTTTTAAAAGAAGCATAATGATGTAATAATTATTAATGTTCATTTTACTTGGATATTGGTCAACATGTTGATCATAAATACGAACATAAAATACAATAAATTAAAGCTCGGGTTATAAAATATAACATGTACTTCTGAAACAAGAATCCAAAATTTATAGTGTGTCTCTTTCTCAGGAAGAAAAAGGAAACTCTGCTGTAGCTGCAAAAGCAAAGTGAGGACTTGGTGTACCCCGTATCGTGTTGGACTTTGCGTGAAATGCTTCAAGCCTTATCACACTATATATTACAGAGGAAAAAAGTGCTGAACTGAACTGTTAATTTGTTTTTTTTTTTCATTTTTTTTCTCAAAATACCGGTATTCAAAGAAACTGCTATTATGGCCACACCAAATTAATTTTTTCCTCGACGGACCGCGCTCTCCCTTAAACACTCAGGAAATTCTTAGGAAATTTCTGTTCAATGTCCGCTTTATTTTACGTGTTTTCAATCTGCTTTACTCAACAAATAAAAAATGGTAGAAATGATATATGTTCTGCCTTTAATTTATCCTTCTAAAAAATAATATTACAATTTAACCACTCGCCTGCTCCATCTTCCCAAGTCAAGAGTTTCTGATCCGCTCCGCTCCACATAAACCCTTGACCGAATAGGCCGAGTTTGACGGGGTTAGAAATGCGTTCTCTGAATGGCCTCATGAAACGTAGCATGAGCCAATCAGAAACATCGTTATATTACACCGGAAACTTAGATTGTTGACAGAAAAACATGCGGTCTGTGGTTCCCGTTTGCTGTCAGTTAGTAAGTATATCTAAATAATATCTACATATTATTGTTTTTTTAACTAAAGTTTATTGTATTGATTAAAATACTGAAATTATTACGCTCTTTGCGTACCTTCCGGTTTCCACGCTGAAGCAGAACGTAAGTTTTTGTGGTGCAAATTCGGACTGAACATTTGTTTGCTTATTTATACATTTTATGTTTGTTTAGAATGGCTTTCATAGACCAAGAAAAGTGTAGACTGTGCGCTGAAATTTTGTCAAAGAAACAAAGAAGACAGATTTTTTCAGATGCATTCAGAGTTTTTGGTCAGTTGGTAGAAGTCATTGGTTATAAACCAACCAATTCAGATGGACTGTCGAAGTGTATTTGCTTCCGTTGCTTCAATAGACTTAACAGGATTTCAAAAATTGATTTTGACTTAAAGAATAGACTAGATCAGTTAAAACTTGAAAAGAGAAACATTATTTGTGAATTAAGAAAAAATGTCACATTCAGTAAAGCAGACCAGACACATTTATTTGCACCTAGTGATGAACATAGTGAGACACAGAGTCCAACTTTTCATTGTGTAGCAGTGCAGGATAGTTTACCACCTGGAAATCACCATGGCATTTGTGAAAAGAAAACATATAAACACAGTCCAGCTAAATTCGTAGGAGAAAGACACATAACACATACACCAACACCAAGGAAGAAGAAAGTGTTAAAAATACCACCGACCAAGACCGCTTCATGTGAGATTCCCAAAGCCAAAAGAAGATTGAATGTTACTGAGAAAGTTCTTTCACCATTCAAAGCAAAGGTAAATATATTCTATTAATGCGAAAAAATAATTCCTGTGGAAAAGGAGTTAGAATCTATATATGCCTAAAACATACATCTTATCTGTGCCATTTAATTATGATAGTCAAGTTGTAATTTGCATTTTGTAGACAGCAATTATAAACTTTTAGTTGTGATATAAATTATAATATATTGTATCTTTTTACTTTCTATCACAAAGAATTTTGTGTTAACATTGTATACACATGTAATGTCAACATTATCTGAATTAATAGCATGATTAATCATTATCAAATAAATATTTAACATTTATGACTTATTGTACTGCAAATCAATTTCAGGTTCAAGTTCGTTCAGCGACAGACAAATTAAGGACAAGAATAGTGAAGGAGAAGGGGTTATATGCAGTGTTGGTTGGGATTGTAAGAGGACAAAAGCCCTCCGTGATAGCCAAGAAGTTGTTTAGTATTCCACAAATGCAAGAGCATATTGTAAACTACATTTTGAAACTTATAAACACTGAATGTATAAAGATGTGCAAAGAGAAAGACCCATCTATCTTAAGAAATACAGGAGCAGATCATTTGACTTCTCTAAATTTTCAAAGAATATCATTTGAACTGCACCTGAAAGCCCCAACATTGACACAATTTTTGAAATGTTGCATCAAAAGGGCTGACAATGAAATTGCTTTATGTGTCCTGAGTTCCCTGATTTTACGATATCGAAATAACAAAATTTCCAAGCTTCATCATGTCATTGGACAGCTATTAGACCGTGGTGGAGCCACCGATGAGGTAACATACTATTTTTTTGTAGACTCTAAAATATTTTTACTTTAATTTAATGTTTTTGACATTTTTTGTATAAACTAGAGGTACATGTACTTAAAAATTATTATACACAATAGAAAGAGAGACAATTTTGAAGGCTTATTTTATAATGAATTTAAACATGTCAAATGATTTCCTAGCAAGATATGGAAACCCATATCTTATTCATATACAATATTGAAGAATTTTCTTCATCTGTCATGAATTACCAGGTATATTTTTGTACCAAAGAAAATGACAGAAAATATGAAGTTCATATTGTTTCATATTGTTTTAAATTACCATGATTACTACTAGTATGCATAACATTGACGCCAGAAAAGAATATGGACTTTCAAATTATAGATTTTTTTATTAACTACTCTTAAACAAGCCATGTTGTTATGTAACTTTTTTTCTCATTTAGACAATAGAAATGTTGTCACACATGGGACTGTCAGTTGGTCCAGACTCTGTATCCAGAAAGTATGATGAAATGGTATCCAGACAGAGAAGATTGATCAAACAGAATGTGAAAGGTCAAATTCAGCAATGCCAATTGTTAGACAAAATGAAGAAAACAGAAGTGATGGTGGCAAATTTGAAAGCTGAAACAGAACCACTACTGAAAATGTCCCAGGTTGTGGATGCGTCTAGCTCAGTAGAGTCAGCAAAGCCAAGTGATGCAGGTATGTCAGAAGGTCTTAATTATTTTGACATGTGCTCTAGTTACAAAAGTCACAATATGACATACATGTCATGCAAAAGTGAACCCTTGCCTACAAAATCAAATTGTACCAGTAATGCAGGATGTGCTAATACCAGTTTACATTGCACTGTCCCTCCACAAATCTGTGTTCCTTATGATTCTGGTGATATTACATTACCTTCTCTTTCACTGTATGCAAGTTATGGTGTTTCCACAGGTCCTTATGTGCAGGCCTCCTCTAAAAAGACTGGAATATGCCACAGTATATCTTCAAAAAAACAAGGGCAGTGCAGAGAGTATTGTCCCTGATTATGACATCATTGGGGACAATGTGAATCTTATGAAATCGCCCTCCAAGAAGCAAAGAGAGAGTTTGCACTGGTTCTTGAATGTAGCCGTGCAGCGACGTGTGGTTTCATCATTGCCGAATGACAGACCTATTTCAGATATCATGGATGTACCCAATCATGCATTCATTCCTAGTTCAGATGATTGTGATGCATTAGAGAAGAACATGGCATTTCATATTTTGAAAGTTGCAAATAAATATGTTAACTGTCTCAAGCCGTATGCAGATTGTGTACCGAAGTATTTAGATCACCCTCAGATTGAAGAGACATAAAATAAAACAAAATACTTGATAGCAGATCTTCTTGACAAAAGCGAAAATAAATCAAAAGAAATGATCTCTATATTGCAACACATGCATGAAAATTACATAGCTCATACTATGATCCACCAGCAGTTATTGAGAAAAGAGTCTTCGGAGGTAACGTCATAACCAACGAGCGAGCATATTCTGCACAAATGGCCATGATGAATAGCCATAGTGATTTCTTTCGTCTAGCTGGTATTATTCACAGGCCTGAGGGACTCCATCGACTGATGAATTTTCTATTGGTATCCATGCATGATATGCTGAGGAACTGTTCTGTTTTTTAAAAGTTAGTTTTCATTTTCATCAAGTATATGATTTCCAACACGAGTCTTGTATTCACTACTGCTCCACATTTCTTGTATATACGTGTGTGATGAAATGGATTTTAAATCAACTACGTAATATATATATACATACATATATATTTTACCAACTCGTTGGAAATGATACAAACATGTTCAGTGTATTGTTACTGTTAAGTTTATTTATGTTCATTACATAAGTTATGAAATTTCTCAATTTTTGCATGATGATTTCAATTTTACTAACTATTGTTGTGAGAAAAATTATTTATTTCAACACTAACATTTTCCCCTAATTCTATTGGAAAATAGCAATTTATTTTGATATTATGATTATCAATGTTGATAAAGAGTTAGGTGATAAGACAAATTCAATTGCATGAAATATCAACAAAACAAAAAATTCTTGAAAATTTTAAATCTTACCAGAACAGGGTACATTATGCCAGTTGAGGAACTTTACACATAGAGTAGATGTCAGTGGTGGAGATTGTGCTGTAGACAATTTCAGGTAAATGAACATGCATTGTACCAGGGGTATATGAAAAATTAAGCATGTGTGCAGAAGTGTGAATGTGAATTTCATTTTGACATATTGTGTTGAAAGTACTTTACAAAATTAAGATTAAAAAAAAACTGTTACAGGGCACACTATGCATTTGTAATGGACTGTCTAGATGCATATATTCTTGGAGCTGTTTTTGAGGTAATGCACCTGGAAAATTTTGATGGAATGCCAATCAAATGGCGACCATCCCCATTACTGATGACAGCAGAGAAATCTGATCAGTACCAATGGTTGACCAAGCTTGCCCAGGAAATATTAGAGAAACATGTTAAACTGAATGCAGGTAAGAATTTCAGTTTCTCTGTAAATGTTCAGGGGTTTGATCTGATAATTAACTTCATTTTAATTACAAATTATTGGTGAAATACTCAGAACACTTTAAATGCTTTCTGTTCACAGACAAAAATTTAACCAGAATGAGTGACGAAGCCAAAGAAATGGATACTCAGACTCTCTCCATGCAAGGGATGTTTGACAATGACCTACAGAAATTTGTGTGCACATGTGGGAAACAGTATAAGACTGCTGGTTATTTCAAGCGACATTTGGTCAGTATACATAATTGGTTGTTTAGAGAAGATGATGATCCAACTCCTGACTCAAGTACAAGTGAAAGCAAGACAGACAGTTTTGCCAAATACCGTACATCTTCATGAAAAAATGCTCTTCTCCTAAGGGATACGTATGATGCGTACTCTATGTGTGATGGAGAACGTGTGGTCCGCAAAGCTAAATTCGAATTCCTCTGTGCAGATGTTAGAAAACACAACAAATATAAACTTTGGTTGTGGAGGTTCGTCGCTTATATCATAGCCCTTTATCGCCAAAGCAGGCCTATGAGTACCTGTGGAACTGTGCTGCTAATACCACTGGGGGCGTTGGGAAGAATATACCGAATGATAATCTGGTAGAGCTTATGTTGCAGCTAGTGAAGAAAAAAAATCAAGGAACAGGGATCAATTTTTACATATGCAAGTGCAGTAAAAGCAGCACTATCATCACAGGTTCAGGACGAGGTAAAACAGGAAATCAAGCAGAAAACCAAAGGGAAAAAGTAGAACAAAAACAAACAAGTTTTCAGACATAGAAGTCATGGTGTTGGATCTCAGGAAAGGGAACGTTTTTCATACATTCCTGGTAGGGAATTCCCGTCATTCAAAAAATTTCAGGATGCTTCAGAAAGAGTGAATTTGACAAAATTTCACACCTGGGTTTCAAAGCAAAAGGAACGCCTCATTTGAAATGTTATGATTCATAGTGGAATATTTGCATTATATTACAACTATAGCCTTTTGATTTGGTCAATCCCTAGATATATATATACCTTAGAGAAAACATATTGACCGATCACGAATTTTTATCAGTTAAATAGAAATGTCTTAAAATCCATGTTTTTAATACTCAGTATTTTCTCAAATAAGGCATTGTTATGTCATTTGAATTATGATGTCACAGTAATGAATAGCAGTATCTCTTTTAAGTAAGACCCAGTTAATATATACTTTTGCGATGTCAGTACTATTGTTGCTTCAAAGAAGAATGTTTCCATTTTAGAAACAGCAGGTTTATAAATTTTTAAAATAGAAACATCCAGTCTATAACACTTTTTATTAAAACAGTACGAGGGCGTATTCGTGCCATTTTAACAATGTAGAATTTTTTTTTAAAATCGTTTGTACGATTTAATAAATCGTTTGTACAATTTAATAAATCGTTTGTACAATTTGTTTGTTAAATCGTTTGTACAATTTATGAAATCGTTTGTACAATTTATGAAATCGTTTGTACAATTTATTAAATCGTACAAACAATTTTTTAAATCGTACCGTGCAAACGTTTTCTTAAATCGTAAAAACGGTTTCCTAAATTTATAAAAATCGTACAAACTATTTTGATAAATCGTATGAACGATTTAATAAATTGTACAAACGATTTAACAAACAAATTGTACAAACGACTTATTAAATTGTACAAACGATTTATTAAATTGTACATACGATTTATTAAATTGTACATACGATTTATTAAATCGTACAAACGATTTATTAAATTGTGCAAACGATTTATTAAATTGTGCAAACGATTTATTAAATTGTACAAACGATTTATTAAATCGTACAAACAATTTGTGAAATCGTACAAACGTTTTCTTAAATCGTTCAAACGATTTAAAAAAAAATTCTACATTGTTAAAATGGCACGAATACGCCGTCGTAAATTTATACAGAATCATGTGATCTAGTTTGAGCCGATCAGATAACTGGCAACAATAAAGAAAAATAATAATTTGTGTTAAGACAGAAAAGTTTTGTATCTATATGCATATTAAAATTTGATGCCTGTTTCATATGTCTAAGAGGTTCCACATATATACATGTATTTTCATATGTTGATGAGCTGTACTTGCTAGAATCTACATATATTTTTGTTACACTACATTTATTCTTGTATTATGTATGAGATTACAAATTGTAAAAAGAATGTGTACTTGTATGTAAAAAAAAAAGGAAGGCAATGAAGGTTGCCCCCCTTCCCCAACCCTTTTTGTTCTAAGTAGATGGACCAAAATTTCAGTATTTTTTAATATTCTATTTGTTTTTCATTCCAAGAATATAGATGCTTGTTACGTTCTTAATATATTTTTCAAAGTTTGTAAAATATGCTATAATGGAAAAGGGGTTAGGTGTATTCAAGATAAGATTTGATAAAATATCTATGGTCAACCATGATAAAAATGTGATTCTGGTAACATTAGATATAATTCTAGATCTAGATTTTTTTAAAATGATAATTGGCATGAAATAATATAGATTTCGGAACTTTTCAAAATAACAATATTATGTGATTTTTTTTTTTTGATGGATGTGAGCAGCATGTTTTCAAATGAATATCTCAAAAAATTCTCTTTGTAGTTGATTATCTATTAGATTATTAATTAGATTGGATGAATTATAGCACAAAACATTGTGGTTTGGTGCACATTTGAATAAAATATGAAATTATATATCCTTGTGTTAAAATTAGGTTGCTGAAGTTTGGGATATATATGCTCTCTAGCACATAGTATAAAAATAATCGTGCAAAGGTATGTGTGTTTGTACTGGCTACGGAAACCTTCGAATAGCATTTTTCAGATTAGGTCTTTTGATTCTAGACCTTGGAAGATTCAAATTAAGTATGTTCCTTTATATAGAGTAATCTTCCTTCTAGAAATGAAAAGCAGGTCCTTAGGACGCCTACCACACAAAGAGGGTTCAATAATTTTGCCAGTAATAGTTAAACTACACAAAAGCAAGATGCACAATAGCATGCAGGGCTAATATGTGGTTGTGTCTCATAACATCTGCTGACCCCAAGACCATCAACTTGAAACAAACTCGGTCAAAATGTCTAATTGTTATAACTTTTGAAAAAAAAAATGATAATCGATAATTTTTTTTTTCATGTTTGAATTTAAATTTATATACAATTACTATTGTAAACTTTTGAGCAAATACGTTAAAAGAACTCGTTATAATAAAAATCTAAATTTTAACATTAAGTCTGTTCTCAGATTAAGGTCTTGCATTTGAATGGTAGTACTGGGACCTGATGACCCTCCTTCCTTTCTTGTTTTCTTTTGCTTGGCAAGTTTTTTTTTTGTTACATAGTAGTTGTACTTCCCTTAATGAATATGTTTCCTTTGTACCTGAAAAAATTCCGTGAAATATCTGTAAATATGCTAAAACGACAATTTTGTTTCTGTTAATTTATTCAACATCATAGTCACTACTACTGTCATCCATTTCGTTTTCAGAAATATCATACATTTCATTATCAAGAAATACATCATTTATAATGTCTAAAACAGACATTGCAATATGGGAATTCCATATCGAACCATATTCCATGACATCCTCCAAACAGAATATTTTATCTACATTATCAACTAGCAAAGAAATACTATCATCTTGTAACACATCAATAGAGGGCACTGTCGGACACTGCTCCTTATATAAACGTAATTTGGATCATCATCTTCTCTAAACAACCAATTATCCTCTCTTGTCATTGCCTCTTCTTCTACAGAAACATCCTTCCACTCGTGTAAGGGATGAGTTGCATTTGAAATGCCACAGTTGAACTTTCTGTTACAAGCATCACAGCATAAGTTGCTATCTACAAGTTTGGATGTAGTAAGATAAGCTGAGGAGATTATTTACCTTCGACATTCATTTTCTGATGAAACAAGTCTCAAAATTTCTGGATCAATTTTCCTGAAAAGTTTTTTGTTTTTCTTGACCAAAAGTATTTCTTCGGAAAAGGCGCCATCTCTCCCAGCTCGTCCCATCTGCTGTAAGAAAGTATCTAGGTCATGGGGTACCCCATAATGAATAAGACAATGTAGATTCTTAAAATTTACACCCATTCCGGCTGCATTGGTACATATCAATACTCTGATTTTCGCAGTTTCACTTCCCATATCTGTGCGAATATTTTCTTTCACAAATTCAGGGGTCTTACTATGGTACATGTTTACAAGCTCTGTTGTACTCCCTATGAGTCTTGACAACATGCAGAATAAGTGGGAACAATCCTTAATTGAGGAACAAAAAATCAAATGTCTTTCAAAGTCACTCTTCTTCTGCATTGCTCCTTTAATAAGGCAGTAAAAAAACGTTTCATTATCTACATTGTTTGGTATTGTGATTACCGTAATTTTAATGTTTTGGCGATCAGGGTTGTCCAGAATCACAACATTATCGGACTTGAAGCAAAGACTTTTCATAACCTTTTTTTCGGTTTGTTGGACTTGACGTCGCTATCAATGCCAGTACTGGAACATTCAGACTAAACGATCTAAGTTCTCCAATATGAGAAAACCACTCTCTGAATGGGCTTTCCTGCGCAGATCCATGGCCCCTAAAAAATTTGCAAAGCTCTGTTTCAGAACATACTAGTAATTATGTATTCTATATATTTAAGCTACCAATATACCATTACTAAAAGGTTTATCGTCTCATTTGATAATTTAAAAAAAATTATCAGAAGATAATTAATAAAAAATTCATCAAAAATCCTTGACTCAAAATTTTAAATCACATTACCAATGCACAACTGTATGGGCTTCGTCTACCACCGTTAATCGATGGTTGCTTTGAAATGATGAACTTTTAATGACGTCTCGCCATTTGTCGTTTCCAACAAGGAGTTCCGGGCTACCGAAAACAAAGTGATAGTGACCATTCCTTATTCCGTTAATGTCATCTTCTTCAGTTCCGATGTATATGGCTTTGTACCCTAGTCCTTTCAGCCGTTCAACTTGTTCTTTGATGATCGATGTTAACGGAGCGATGATCAACGTTGTTCCGTTGTCAAATAAAATTGGGGCACACTCGTAAATCATTGACTTACCACTGCCAGTTTTAGTTCCAACAAAAACGTCCTTTAAATTGAGTAATCTAGTTATGGCTTGTTTCTGCTTTAAGGTTAAAACTATGTCGAATTTTTTGTCTATTTCCATAAACAACTCATCCATGGGGGCAGCCATATTGTCTCGCTATGGCTCTTTAATTGTCTAATTCTGATTGGCTAATAGCAGAGGCCAACAGAGTTCAACAATGCGTAATCACTAATCTCACTAGATGGCGTCATAGTCAACCCCATCAAACTCGGCCTATTCGGTCAAGGGTTTATGTGGAGCGGAGCGGATCAGAAACTCTTGACTTGGGAAGATGATTCAAAGCAAAGTTATTAGATTTTATCTCCGATTAGCCTGTAGTTTTTTGATTTTAAGAAATATTTGGTTTTTGTGTTTTAAATTTTTATACACTTAACCCATCTATCGGCTGGGACTTGTTACCTGATCTGGATTTATAGGGAAATTTATCATCGGATAATAGATCTGATGGTGTAGCATAGCTCTATAGTGCGCAGATTTTTTTCGAAACCCCCTCCCCCATGAAACAACCTTTGTTACAGGTATCCATCAAGCTGTATTTTGACTGCTGTATATCAAATATCAAATGTTTTTCGAGCCTTGATCCATGAAAATAATACCAGTGAATTTAATAGCTATAATAACCAGTCCTTGAATCAAGTTGTTATGTTATCTTCAGTATATACTGTAAGTTCTTCCTACTTTTTAAAATGCTTGTGCCATAGAATCAATGTTTAATTTCTACATAAAAGTATAATGTATGAGAGAAATTCGAATCTGCAAATAAATATATAAATACGAAACGCAGATTAGAAAGCTAAATTTGCCAATGAATGGCATATTCTAATTTGTCTAGAACGAATTATTCTACGTGCAAATAGTCTTAGGGAGGAACTCTCAGGCATTTTCACGCATGCGTATCTTGAAGTTTGCCCATGGCATCCGGTTTAACCTCGCTTATAGGTTGCACAAATAGTATTGAATTCTGCTATATATTCTTACCAAAAATGCGAAAGTTTGAGCAGCTAGATGTAATTGATTGAAAACAAATTTCCGATAAGTTTCCTTTTCAGATCTTGTAAAACAATTCTTTATAAAGATTTAAGTACCAGAAAATTCATAGCCATCCAGCAAGGTACGCAAGTTTGTTTCGGTCGAAGTCGAGCAGGTGCTTGAAAATCTAGTCCAGGGCCTAATCACTCCCACTCAAGTACAGTATATAGAAAAATCAGCACGCCCTAAATTTTAATAAATCTGGTCAATACAGGAAGCTTACAGGTGTTCTTCATCCCATAAAAAAATCAGCTCCAGTCTAGTATCAAAATGCCCGAATCGGAACGGGAGATTCGGGGATTATTTTGCGACAGCCATGATTTGACGTGGACCTGAAGTGAAATACTGTTATGACACCTTTGCTGCGTGGACCTCAAGTGAAATACTGCTATGACACTTTTACTGCGCACGCAATGAAGAAGTGCAACTTCTGCAATTTGATTTGGACAGCGGTTTTTCAAGTTCCTTGTCTACGTACACCTACAAGTAAGAGCCTACGTCCCTTCGCTCCTTTGTATAACTGGGACTCTTACACCCGCTTGAGATTTTCGGCGAAACATATTATAATGCGTATAAAATGCACAAGAAACAATAAAATCTTTTTTATTCAGAATGCATTATTGTTCATTAATCAAACTCCTAATTATTTCAATTTGTCACCAGAAGTACTTTCAATTTGACTTATTGTTAATTTTTGCACACTGTTGGTAACAAAGCTGTGCGTATGTATGTTTGTATGTTAGTCTGTCCGTTACAGCTTGTGGGCAAGATGTAAAGAAAACCTTTTGATTATCAGTTATCAGCTGCCCCATACTTACATGTATATGGCACTGTAAGAAGATGAACCCTTTTCATTTTCAAATTAATCGGTGAAATATTTCTTTAAAAAATGCGTTTTTACTATCTTCAAACCCTAAAAATTTTAAGACGACTTGACAATACTCACTTCTGCTAATTCGGGTTGCTTCGAAAGACTGAAGATATAAGGATAGCAGAAAAAATGCTACAGAAAGGTAAAGAAAGAAACGCTGTTCAGAGCCTTGTAGAAGAGGAAGGGTTACTAACAAAATCAATTTACACAGTAATAGACGGGGCGTCTGATTTGTTAAAAGATTTCCCAGTTCTGTCGGATGACAAGCTACGACAGGGAGGTGAAAATTAATTAAATGTATGCAAAATCAGAGAAAATCTTTTGAAAATCAAAATTTATTCCCGCTACCGCAACAATGTAACACACACTATCTTCGTTCAGTACAACTTACAGGTAGATGGAGAAAATAATGGATGGTACTGCACCGTGTATGTGAAATACTACTTTAAGATGAAAGTGAAATATAACGGGAATACACAGTTGCCATGTTGTCATGTTGCTAGGCAATCATGTAACCCAATTAGCAAAGTTAATATATCATTTTCTCACTTAACAATTGTTGTGAGATGTGTATTGTTTCATTATGTATATAATTAGTAACATTAAGTTTCTTGAACATTCCAGAGTGGTCAACATGTTTGGTCATTTTATCTAGAACATTCTTAAATTTTGTGTATGTCCAGATTGTTCCAGTAATATCATGTTTTAACAATTTCTAGAATATTCTAGATTTATATTACTGTATAAATACCCTGTCAATTCGATGCATAAGATACTTTTGTCGTATAAGCATCATTGAGGTATTACTGGGATATAATTTCACTGGGACATTGTGTGCAGCAACGGACACTCTGATGTATGTATTTTTAGATTTTTGCTAAGTTTGTACTTAATGATTTGTATATTACTGTAAATAAATTATTGTTAAGTTTAAATTGTGTTATTGATCTTTGCTGGCATTTAGGGTTATTCTGACCCATAACAGAATTGGGGGCTCGTCCGGGATAAAGAATTTCTTGCTCTTTTGCAGTTTATTGTCAAAATTTTGTTAATTGAACCGTTAAATTTGATTATAAGCCAGCAGAAATCAACATGGTGTTTTCGGTCACAGACTTTCTTAGTTCACCAAGTGTTCAGGTTTTTGATACGTTAAAAAAGGATGACTTGATCGCGTTAGGTTTGCATCTTGGGTTAGAGGTTAAATCTTCACAGAGAAAGCAAGACATTAGAATAAAGGTTGCAAACAAACTAGTTGAAGAAAACATCTTTGGAAAATATGATCTTCCAGATTATACACTTAAATCAGAATCTTATAATATGTCAGAATTTCAGTATCAAGTAGAGTTGGAAAAAATGAGATTTGAAGAACGAGAGCGTGAACGGAAATTTGAATTAGACAAATTAGAAAGAGAAAGAGAAGAGCGAGAAAGAGAAAGACAAGAGCGAGAAAGAGAGCGTGAAATGAACTTTGAATTAGAGAAATTAAAATTACAGAACCAACCAGGACCGTCAGTTGTCAGAACTGAATTTGACGCAGCAAAAAATATCAGATTAGTTCCAAAATTTCAAGAAAAATCTGTAGACAAATATTTTCCCCAATTCGAAAAAGTCGCAGAGAATCTTAAATGGCCACGAAATGTTTGGTCAACGATGTTACAAAGTGTACTGGTTGGCAAAGCAGCTGAGGTATACTCTGCACTAGGGGTAGCTGAAAGTTTAGACTATGAGAAGGTCAAAGCAGCAATATTAAAAGCATATGAATTAGTACCTGAAGCATATAGACAAAAATTCAGAAAGTATAGGAAGTTTGATAACCAAACATTTGTTGAATTTTCACGAGAGAAAGAAGATTTATTCGATCACTGGTTTAGATCTAAGAAACTTGATAAAACTTTTGCTAATTTGCGCCAAGTCATCCTGGTAGAAGAGTTTAAGGAATGTGTTTCTCAAGATTTGAAAACACATTTAGAAGATAAGAATGTGAAAACTCTTGAAGAGGCAGCAGTCATATCTGATACTTATGCTCTGTCTCATAAAAAGAATTTTGTATCAAGATCTCAGACTAGCAGTAATTCTACCAATTCAGACACATATAAAAAGAGTGGTTCAGGGTCTCAGTCTTTCACAAGTTCCCAGTCTCCATCCCCAGGTGGTTCTAAGTCCGGTGCAGGACGTTTTGAAGGATCTTCTGGAATAGGGTCGCTTCCTACTTGTAGTTATTGTAAGAAAAAGGGTCATCTGATCAGTGAATGCTTTAAACTTAAGAGAAAAAATGACTTTGATAAAACTCAACCACATGCTTGTGCGGCAGTTAGAGGTGATAGAGAAGCCTTAGTTTCGATTTGTTCTGACACTCCTGATGTCCAGGATTCACAGTCCAGTTCTATTGATTCTATGGAGGATTATAAGCCCTTTATGTCTCAGGGATTTGTTTCACTCGGTGACTCTAGCGAAATTAAACCTGTCAAGATTTTGAGAGATACTGGTGCTGCACAGACGTTATTGTTAGAGGGCGTGCTTCCTTTGTCTGAGCAGACTTCTACTGGTGGGTCAGTTTTATTACAGGGTGTGGAGCTAGGTGTCATTGATGTTCCCCTGCATAGAATTAGTTTGAAGTCAGATTTAGTTACTGGACCTGTTATCGTAGGTGTTCGACCTACTCTTCCCGTTCCAGGCATTTCTTTGTTGCTAGGCAACGATTTAGCTGGTGGAAAAGTTGTACCAGATCCTATAGTTTGTGAGAAAATCACTTCCAATGTCATGTGCGATGATGAAGATGATGACATTTATCCAGCCTGTGCTGTTACTAGAGCGATGGCCAGAAGACGAGAGATGGAGGCAGACCATAATCAAGCCTTTGACGAGACAGATTCCTCTGTTGATATTGATTTGAATGACACTTTCTTATCTGACCTTGATGGCACTCAAACAAGCATGGAACCACACAATATCAAGAAGCAAGAGAAGAAAGAACTTTTACCAAAACTTGGTGGTGAGGATGATGAGTTGCATCCACTAGTTAACCAAGGCAAGGACATCCTCAGCCGAGAACGTTTACTCTCTGAACAACAGAAAGACCCAGATATCATTCAACTTAGTAAGAGGGCACTTCCACCAGAAGAGGCTACTAAAGTTGGAGAATGCTTCTATATGAAAGATGGCATCCTTATGCGAAAATGGCGACCACCTGACGCTTCCCCAGATGAAGTGTGGCGTGTTGTTCACCAGATAGTGGTCCCAGCTGCTTATCGTCGAGATGTCATGAGTTTAGCTCACGATACACCTATGGCTGGTCATTTAGGTATCAATAAGACTTATAACAGGATTTTGAGTCATTTTTATTGGCCTAAGCTAAGAAAGGATGTTTCGAAGTTTTGCAAGTCATGCCATGTCTGTCAGATGGTAGGTAAACCAAATCAGAAGATACCATCTGCTCCTCTCCAACCCATTCCAGCTTTTGAAGAACCGTTTAGTCGAGTGTTGGTGGATTGTGTAGGACCTTTGCCTAGGACTAGATCTGGAAACCAGTATTTACTTACCATTATGTGTACATCCACTCGGTTTCCTGAAGCCATACCTCTTAGGAATATAAAGGCAAAGAGCATAGTTAAGGCCCTAACCAAGTTTTTCAGTTTTGTAGGAGCACCCAAGGCAATTCAGTCGGATCAAGGCTCAAATTTTATGTCGGGGTTGTTCCAGCAAGTCATGCATGAGTTGGGTATTAGGCAGTATAGATCAACTGCTTATCATCCTGAGTCCCAGGGAGCGCTAGAACGTTTTCATCAAACCCTAAAAACAATGCTGAAGACCTATTGTTACCAGTATGAGAAAGACTGGGATGAAGGGGTTCATCTTGTACTATTTGCTGCACGAGAGGCAGTCCAGGAGTCTCTTGGGTTTAGTCCTTTTGAATTGGTGTTCGGTCATACAGTTAGAGGTCCTTTGAAATTGTTGAAGGAAAAGTGGCTGACTGAGACTAGTGATCTTAATCTTTTAGATTATGTGTCCGATTTCAAAGAAAAACTTTACAATGCTTGTAAATTAGCACAAGAAAATTTGAGAAGTTCTCAGATGAAAATGAAAATGTGGTATGACAAAGATGCCAGAAATAGGGTGTTTAAGCCAGGTGATAAGGTTCTTGTATTTTTACCTATTCCTGGTCATCCTTTACAAGCCAGATTTTATGGCCCTTATGAAATTGAAAGCAAGATCAGTGATGTAAACTATGTAGTTAAGACACCAGGTCGACGTAAAGAGAAACGGGTTTGTCACATTAACATGTTAAAAGAGTATTTTGAAAGGTGTGACCGAAATTCTGTAAAACCAGTTTCCACTTTAGCCAATGCTAAGACTGTTCAAAATTGTATTGAAAGTGATACGAGTGTAGAAATGAATGAGAAAGATTGTAATCAGAGTGTCCGCTTGAAAAACTCAGAAATTTTGGCTGATTTTGATGCCAAACTTGGACATTTGAACATTCACCAAAAAGAACAAGTTAAAAACTTGATGAATGAGTATCATCAAATCTTCTCGGATGTTCCAAAGAAAACTAATGCAGCTTGTCATGATGTTATTGTTGGCGACGCCCTGCCTATCAAACAACATCCGTACCGTCTCAATCCAATAAAATTGCAGTACCTAAGAAGGGAAGTGCAGTATATGTTGGACAATGACATTGTTGAACCTAGTAAAAGTAATTGGAGCTCACCATGTATTCTTGTACCAAAGCAGGACGGTACCTACCGATTATGTACAGACTTTAGAAAGGTGAATTCTGTTACCAAAACTGATTCATATCCAATACCTAGAATCGATGACTGTATTGACAACATTGGAAATGCGAAATTTGTCAGTAAATTTGACCTGTTGAAAGGCTACTGGCAAGTACCGTTAACAGAAAGAGCAAAAGAAATATCTGCTTTTGCTACACCAGATGGACTTTACCAGTATAAAGTAATGCCTTTTGGCATGAAAAACGCACCGGCTACATTCCAAAGGATGATTCACTCCCTTCTTCAAGACCTTGAGGGATGCGAGGCCTACATTGATGATGTCGTCATATACAGCAACACATGGGACGAACATCTCCGAATCATGCGTGCTTTATTTGACATTTTAGCTAAAGCAAACTTAACTGTGAATCTTGAGAAGAGCGAATTTTGTCATGCTTATGTAGAGTATTTAGGTCATAAAGTAGGTCAAGGTTATGTTACACCCATAATGGCTAAAGTGGAAGCTATTGCAAAGTTCCCGATTCCTACAAACAAGAAAGAATTAATGAGGTTTTTGGGCATGGCTGGGTTTTACAGAAAATTTTGTCCAAATTTTTCCTCAGTAGTTAGTCCACTTACAAATCTTTTACAAAAGAGGGTTAACTTTGAATGGACAAAGGACTGTGAAAAATCCTTTCATAAAATCAAATCTATCCTGATGAGCAACCCAGTTCTGTCAACTCCAGATTTTTCTAAGCAATTTAAGCTTACTGTTGACGCTAGTGATGTTGGAATCGGGGCAGCTTTGTTTCAAGAACATAGTGATAATGTAGATAGAGTTGTTTCTTATTTTTCAAAGAAACTTACAAAATGTCAACGAAATTATTCTACTATTGAAAAAGAATGCCTTGCTTTGTTGTTAGCTTTACAGCATTTTGATGTTTATTTGAATGTTACTTTGCATCCAATTCTTGTGTATACTGATCACAACCCCCTGACATTTTTGCATAAATTGTCAAACAAGAATCAAAGACTGACTAGATGGAGTTTGTTGTTACAAGAATACAACATAACAATTAAACATATCAAAGGCAAAGACAATGTTATTGCAGACGCCTTGTCAAGAGTATCGTAAACATACTAGATTTTGTATTAATGTACATGTTTTACAATTTAAGTTTTTCATTGACATTCAAACTTTTTAAGGGGGGAGGTGTTGTGAGATGTGTATTGTTTCATTATGTATATAATAAGTAACATTAAGTTTCTTGAACATTCCAGAGTGGTCAACATGTTTGGTCATTTTATCTAGAACATTCTTAAATTTTGTGTATGTCCAGATTGTTCCAGTAATATCATGTTTTAACAATTTCTAGAATATTCTAGATTTATATTACTGTATAAATACCCTGTCAATTCGATGCATAAGATACTTTTGTCGTATAAGCATCATTGAGGTATTACTGGGATATAATTTCACTGGGACATTGTGTGCAGCAACGGACACTCTGATGTATGTATTTTTAGATTTTTGCTAAGTTTGTACTTAATGATTTGTATATTACTGTAAATAAATTATTGTTAAGTTTAAATTGTGTTATTGATCTTTGCTGGCATTTAGGGTTATTCTGACCCATAACACAATGTATACCCTTGCACTGGTGTGAGTTTAAATAATTTCAAAGAGGGGCCTTTTAAGGCCCTAGTCATATCTTGTATTTTAATGTTTCAATAACTTTTAGATAGAAATAAGATTTTTAATATATTTTCGTTTTAAATGCTGTTACAATATAGACGTCTTGATATTATACTGGAAAAATTTATTTCAAATTTAATCTGTGTTAATGCACCTTTAAGAAGGAGGGGAAATGTAAAAAGTGTACAAACGGACGGACGCACAACAGACAAATTGTAATCAGAAAAGCTTACTTGAGAGGAAAAACATATTGTGTTTATTTATAGACTTAAAATTTTGGACTTGCAAAAAGCCAGCTTACATTTTCGAGGGACAGAGATGGAGGACGCACGAAAGGTGAGAAAAAAGGAGAAAAAAAACGTGACTGACGTGACAGATGTTTTTTGGGGGGAGGGGGGGATTAAGCATGGCAATGCTGTTCCTTGAATTAAACAGAAATAAACGTCCTCAATTAATTTCCACACAAAAAATATTCATAAGTATATATTTTATTTAAAGATAAAACACATTCATAATAACTTGCGTAGCAAAATCACTGAAAAGGCGTCAGAAACATTTAACTTAATACATTAGTGTAAAACGTTTCTGCTGAGTCATGATGATATATATTGCTTAAAACAAATATAACAATTCAGACATTCACCAAATTATCTAAACATTAAATCTGTCATCAAAATAAAATGCTATATTTAAAAACATTTCGATATAGAATTGTATCAGAGAGATTCAGATTAATTTAGAAATTCCAGAATTAATATAAAACAGTTTATTTGTACGAGAGGCTGCAGTAAATATACCTGCTTTCTCTATATCATATAAAAAATCTCTTAAATTGCAAAAAATAAATAAGTAAATAAATAAAAATAATAAATAAAACAACAAAAAGGTGAATATGTAAAAAATAATTGTTACAAATATAACAATACGAAATAAAATATTCGCATCATAACACTAGTATCTAAAAACAAACAAGTAGTACTACTTAACTTCTACCTTAAGAAATGAATGACTTTAATTTCCGCATTTCCACATAGAAAAGTTACTTTTCACAACATGAGCGAGAGCAGCACTGTTCAGTAAAGTCCTGATCGTAACCCATCGGGACCTCTGTAGATTTCCCCGTGTCGTCATCATATTTTTTACACGAGGAAAAGGGCGGGGAATAAAGGTGTAGAGTGACAGCGCCCTCCACGTGACTTTTGTTTCCCACTCGATGAAGTCCGTCTGCGTCTGTATAAAAAATATATATTGAATTTATTATATCTATGTTATTTCATAACAGAAATCCTACAGTAGTCTTTAAAAAAAGGGGGGGGTAAAGATTGGTTTGACACTAGTCTAGTACTAAGAACTCTCAAGAAAGTGCTTTAAGTGCCGTACATGTATGCAGATAGTGATCAAAAGAAAGGCTTTACCACAGACGATAATTACATGCAAGACGACTTAGAAAAATACCTGTAAATCTTAATTTTTGGTATAATGTCAAGCTATATAAACGTTGCAAAGTACTTGACAAAATACCAGTTTACACAAATTATTGTTTTAAACATACCAGTGATATGGGCCACATCGTTGAGTGTATATACCCGGTCTTGAATTTTCTTCATTTTGCCTCCACAACACGACGTCATATCCGGATTTTCATACAACTCCTCGAACACTTCTCCCTTCAGAGTCTTCATGAAGCAGTGTGATTTAGGGTGATTATGTATAGGGCTTTCCTGACCAGTGTTCCAACACAATATCATCAGATTGTAATGACCATTCCCTTTGTCCAGAAGAGTTCTTGTATATCTATACAGTAGATTATGATATCCGTGTGAAAACTAAATCATTCAAAACACTAACATCATGAAACTGTATGAATTTTTGCTTTCTTATTCAATTGAATCCAGAGTATCTGTATTTTTTCACTTCTTAATTTTCAGTATTCATTTTCATTACATAATATTTCCAATTAATTAGTAAATCATGTCAAAAACTGAAAAAAAGAAATATACTACTTGCTTTTTATCGCTCCACTTTTCCTTGCTTTCCCAGTCCTTTGGATGACTTTCGTAATTCGACATAATCATTTTAATGGTATTTACCATCTCCTCCGACTCCTCCAGAAAACCGTTCTCCAACTCCCTTCTGAGGTCTAATTGCATAGCATTCAAGTCATATCGTGCCATTATTGTTTGTATATCTGCTCTAACTTAAGATAACCGACTTCGAAATCTACATACAGGTTTGCATAAAACATTGTGAAAATTTAAACAAGGCATGTGTTTTGTGTTCATTTATATACAATCACTTCAACCAGGATATTTTTTTGCATGTCCTTAAAAATAGTCTCGAAATCAATTACCCTTCTTGGAAATATTTAAACGACGCCCAGTCATAATCTTAACTTTCGGTTTCTCATCAGTTTCAGATATGCTGGTGTTTTTTTTTTAAATACACCATATGAAACGTTTTAATTTTACATGAAACAGAAAGTACGATCATATATGTTATAATACGCTTTTGTGAAATATTTTTCTCAACGATTAGCAGATGGTAGAAAAATGAAATGAGCATTTAAAATATTTACCTTCTTATATCACAAATAAATAATTTAAATTTATATCCTCAACAAATGTATAAAGACTTAATTTTTGAACTCAAATATATTAAATCGGATGAATACTAATTTGAATAAACATTAATTAAACGAGGACAATGAAAAAAAAATATCGAATCATACTTCTGTTATGCATGTACATGTAGTATATTGTATGTACAAGTACATTTATAATTTTTGGTTATAAATGTAATTCATGCATGATTAATTATTGAATTAGAACAAATTTTTACCCGCGGTTTGTTTGCAATCAGTTTTCTTATATTAAAAAAAAAAACAGTTAGAATTTACCTACTAAAAATCAAAATCTTCACTGTATTCAATAGTGGAGGTCACTAGCACGTTAACCTAGTTAAAGTTCATTTAATTAAACGACTTTTTTACACACCCATACACATACTACACACACACGAATGACTTTAACCTCTATTGTAGGCCTTTCAACTAATTTTTCAAGTTGCACATATAGTAAAATACATTTCATTGATAGATTTATAGGTACATGAAATTATCAAAAAGGATAATAACTTATGCATACATTTGATTAAATCATTAAAAAGTTTAATTATTTATTATAATTGAATTGTACGATGTAGTGTTTTAAGGACAGGTAACTTAGATGTGAAAAATGACCAACTAAGTGCCGATTTATGAGTTATCGGTTATAGGAATGACATATAGGCTACTTCAGTATTGGTATTGTTATTTACACAAAAGGGTTTCTTACATTGTTTTGTACACAAAAGCTTTGACCAAAAAAGGAGAATGTCTTCACTCTACCTGAAATAACAGGGTCAAATGAATGGGGAACAGTCTATATTTATTATTTTTAACTCATTTTATTCATTGACGATTGTTATGAGGAAGAAAATATAATGACATGTTTTATTTGTGCGCACTTTTTCACTTCCTATATAAATATATATATATATATTTACAAGTAAATGCAACAATTAATTATCTTATTTGTATTACCTAGCACGAAGAAGAACGCCCGTATAAACATTTAATAAGGTTAGAACTAAGAAGGAGGGTCGATTAAACTTTTTATTTTAATTAAAAACTTTACTTATATCTAATCAAACGGCGTCCACAACTATATGGTAAATAAGTTTATTATTAGTGCTAAATTTTAAAACCCCTAGATTCTATTGACAGCAAAGAAACACTTGGGAAATGCTAAAAACTGACTTGTGTACAAACAGTTAGATACCTCGGACCTGCTCTAAACAAGTTTCAGCAACGAGTTATCGTTCACAACAGCGAACCCTAGCGGCAATTGAAAGGCCTATCTATTGTTTTCTCAAGCGGTGTTTACAGCGATGAAAATTTCCGGATACTGTAAAATTGAAACAACAACGAGGGAATGCACATTCGTTAGTTTGTCATGTGTTATATACTGTCTTAATACACAAATATTATTTTGTAGTTACTCTCTTAAAGACTGTTACTTTTTTTTATTTAAACAACAGAGCGTTTATTATATTCAAAAACATATTATCAGGATAATCTGTTTTAAAAATAAATATACCGTGATCCACAAACAATGTGAATATATTTGGGGCACAGAGTCTGGTTTTAGGTGGTTTATATTCAGACATATTCCCCGTTTAGGTGTATTCATTTTCGTTAAAAAGTAAATGCTTTTTTATCTCATTATTTCCTAAGCTGATAGGCTGGCGGTAATAAGACTTTTAAGTTAACAAAAATGGCAAATGCGATACCAGGTTCAATATAAAAATGAAGTGTCATTTAACAAATATCATTTTCATGATAAAAAAAATCGATACAAACCTTGTATTTTTTTAATGAACTTGATTTGTCCGTCCAAATTGATCTAGTTTTGTATGACCAACAATAAAGAAGTAAAAAGAAAATTTATAGGGAGCATTTTTAAAATTCTTTTTAGAACGTTTCATATTTCTGATATCGAATGTCCTGTTTAGAATTTTATAGAGTGAAGTACAGTCGTAGTAGTTTTTCATTTTAAATCTGTGTTTACCAAGTACAAACCCTTCGTATTTTTTTCTATTAAATAGCAGATATGTATTACTTGCTTTTCAACCAGCAAGTATAGCAGATTATTGAGAATTTTCATGACTATCACATTCATAAAAAAATTCTATTGAATTTGTTCAAGTGTTATAAAATCGTGTTTTTAGCTTTCGTAGATACATGTAATAATCAAATAAATAATCTTCATTGCATAATACTTGCATATGGGTCAAGCAATACATCATAAAAAATCAAAACAAAAGAAATAGGATTAATTATCACTGACAATTATGCGTATCCACTGAAAATATTCAATAATCTTCAATTTTTTTAAACTACGCTTGTATGAATCGATACTTCAAGTCCGAAACAGAAACTAAGTACTGGAAAAGGTCTGCTTTGTCTTGGGTTTGTTTCGTTTTCTTAGGGGGCAATAAATCAAAGGAGCCTAGATTGTATAATTTATAGATTTTCATCAACAAAAAAAGGTTTAAATGTTTTATTGTTTGGGTACTATTAATTTGTGCAACATCTAAATGTTTTACATTCGTCACATTTTCTCACAAAGTATTTACAAATCGCCAGTTTATTAAATAAGACCTCATTAACACACACAATTCAATGCCCCCATTTGAAGAGGTTAAATGAATAAATCATGTTGGTATTCAGAACAATTCTGTTACCCCCAAGTTTTGTGTTGGTTGGTTGTACATGTATTTTCACAATGGTTTGCGTGGGTTTTTTTTTAGTTGCTCATTATTTTTATATGTAAGCTTGGTTTGCTGGTTGCTCACAGATAATAGCAACATTCGCTCTCGAACAGATTACGTTTTTTTGTACCATAGTTAGGTGATTTCTTCTGTAAAAATTGTTGGTTATTTGTACACATTACATGGGGTAATTACTACACATACAATGTTAAATGGACGGAGACATTTAAATAAGGTAGTATGCAATAGGTATAGGCCGAAATCTGTCTATTATATGTCATCTATTAGAGGGTCTAACGAGTGTCTAACATCCGACATAATGATCAGTTTGAGGCCTATAACTTAAAACATTAATTTTCAAAAATGTCAAACACTTCCATTGTAATCTTACCGTATAACCTACCTGGCACTGATCATCAAGTCAGGCAAAAAGCAACTAGTTTTTGTCTTTTCTTTTATACTTTTTAACAGTAAGAATCATCGAGCCATGTAATCAATTTACATGAATTTTGCATATTATTTTTAGCTTATATGGGGAGTCTGGGTCCTTAAAGAGATTTTGTTATCTCCAAAATGGATGCTGACTGGAGGCAGGAGATATGAGAGCTTTTGCTAGAAAGAATTGATAGGAGGAGGGTGGATGGATTAGTGTGTAATTTTTTATAGTAATTTAGCTACACATAGAAGACAGAGGGAAAATAATACAGGGACACCATATGGGAGGGGGAAATCCCATTTCCAGACAACAAGAGAGAAGTCCTATTAGCATACGCATTCAAGGACATGCTTCATACAAACACATTACATATGCGTCATGACGAGCAAATTTCACACATATGTCACAATAGTCTTTGCATTAATCTATTACACTGAAGTTTAGTAGAAGACGCAGCAGTTTATATTGATAGACGACTTTGTAAAAAGTTAATTCCCAAAGTCTGTTTAAGCATGCTACATATAACCATCCCGATTATCTCTTTGAGATAGTGTTCACCTTTGGTAAGGGGGATCACTAATCTGACATTTATATCAGTCCCTTTTTGTAAGTTCTTCTTGATCTTTTTCTCTATAATGTTTTTGTTTTATTACGGTGATTCACATATTTTTTTCTAAATTTGTCAGATTGATATTTTCTTTTTGGAGTTGACATGTTAGACGGGTATTTTAAGCAGAGGATCTTCAAGCGCAGTACGCTTCAAGGCAGTAGAATTTCCTGGTCCATGATTCATCCTGAGCGAATTCGGTTCATACTCAAGTACTCACTCGAGATTGCCATCACATGACCGAATGTTTACATATACACGTGGTTTGCAATCGAACTTCACCATCACATGACCAGATGTTTACATATATACGTGGTTTTCAACAGGATTGTACCATCACACGACCGGATGATTACATACATGTAGACACGCGGTTTTTAAACCGAACTGTTACAGGTGTTCCTTCATTTCTTGACGCATTTGGTAGAGTTATTTGCTCTTTTGAGTTTTATAGACAATAGAAATGTTTTGTTGTTGTTGTTTTTTTGTTTTTTTTTTACATTTTTGAGTCTCAGAAATTCAACAATAAGGCAATTAATTACCCTGAAGCCACTTGCTTTTATACTACCTTATTTACCCCGTATAACAGGGTTTGCAGAGGAGGTAATAATACCACAATTTGATTCAGACGATTTTAGATATCATTTTCTCTTCAGCATAGATATGTTCGAAGAAATCAGATCAGCCTTGGGTAAATATTTGCTTTTTTTTAAGTACACGTTTTTCAAGAAAATTTATCAATATGTATGCTTTACAAGGCGTTCCATATATCAAATATAGTGATTGTACTGGACCTGCTATTGACTCAGAGGTCAAAAGGTGAAGGTACTTAATTCATAAATTCTATCTGTTTTAACATTTACATTTCCCGCGCGATATCTCGAGAAATTTTAAAACGTTGGCAGTGAAATTTAATACCTAAAATTAAATCAAACAACAGATTGTCATTTTCTAAATGTTTTTGTATCATGGCTGCGGTGTTTTTCCTTTGAAGTCAAGTGTACAATAACTGGAGATACACCGATGGGCGTATCCAGAAAAAAACTGTGCCGTGTATATGGGCGGAGCCAGCAAAAACTGTGCCGTGTAAATAAATTATTGAACACCAAGGCGATTTCATCATTTTAAATTACATGTATATTGAATCTGAATTACAGAATGAATGGGCTTTGTAATATACAAATGCAAAATTTCTGCAAGTTAAATAAAAGTCTTTCACATAAATTACAGTACGTATATATTCCAAACTACGAAATGATTTTACGGAGCTCTTCAAATTTTCAATCCACAGCAACGAGAAATCAATTTCTTGACATGAATTCCACAC
Source organism: Saccostrea cuccullata (assembly GCF_032062105.1). NCBI lineage: Eukaryota > Metazoa > Mollusca > Bivalvia > Ostreida > Ostreidae > Saccostrea > Saccostrea cuccullata. The sequence goes on from NW_026930906.1 coordinate 41,794, forward strand.
AGAAATATATTAAAATATCCCACCTATTGTAATATAGAATGAATGGGCTTTGTAATATACAAATGCAAAATTTCTGCAAGTTAAATAAAAGTCTTTCACATAAATTACAGTACGTATATATCCCAAACTACGAAATGATTTTACGGAGCTCTTCAAATTTTCAATCCACAGCAACGAGAAATCAATTTCTTGACATGAATTCCACACAGAAATATATTAAAATATCCCACCTATTGTAATATAGGGCATACGCTGTACTGCATCCACAGATGAAGAGTAATTGACCCTGACACAGCGTTTTCGTCAATACCACAGCTCTCGAATATGTCAAATGATCAACGGGTATCTTTTTTCTTGATTTTGAATTTACCTTCTTCAAATTTTTTTTCTTCTTTGATATCCAAAGGTTTTCTTGTGAATTTCATTAACAATCCAGGGACGGATCCAGCAATTTTTGAAAGGGGGGACGCTCCAGGTCGGTGCCCCCAGCACTCATGCACAGAATCACACCTCGGCCACTTTAAGTCCGTAGCTACATTTAAAAGAAAGGGGGCCTCCAAAAACAGTTGACAAGGAAAAAAAAAACCCTTGCACCACACTTTAAAATCCGGGGGGGGGGGGTGTTGGTGTTGGGATGCTGCAATCCGACGTCCTTTCTCATGAACACACGCACGTAAAATGTTTATTAAAAATACTGACAGAAAGGAGAGATTATCTATGCGGTCACCTGACAAAAACTACATTTTCTATTGGTGTAATTAAAAATCATGCTGAAAATCTGTGACATGACGTTTGATTGGCCATGATACAAGAAAGTTATTGAATATTTATTATGGTGTATCCTGATTTATTTGGACGAAGGGCGGAGACTCGTGCTTCGCACTCGTCACCGCCCTTCGTCCAAATAACTCAGGATACACCATAATGAATATACAATAACTATTACTTATAAGCAATAAAATTAAATATTTAGTAAATGTAATAGTTTCGTAAATTTGTAAATTCAGAAGGTTGTACAACATAATTAAATGAACTATTTACGAAACGTATAAAATAAGTCAAGAGAACTCGTAAGAGCTAGCAAAAATCAATATCTGTGATATCCTTGATTGATATTAATATATTCTTCCCTTGAATTGTAATTTTTAGAGATGCACGTGGTATGTACAACTTGTGACTGAAAGTCTGAGAAAGAATTAGCCTTATACACAGGCTTTCTACACAAAACAAGTTCTCTCCAATCTCTAAACTGTCTAATATCTTTCTGCTGGATTTCTGTATGTTTATTCCTCCTGTTAATAAACAAACGAATTTTTTGTATGTTCTTGTCATTTTGCATCAATCACTTTTCTGTCAAACTCTATTCTAAATTGATAATTTCTAGCTTTTATTCAGTAAAAAAGAGGACAATCGTTTTGGAGGATAATCGGTCTTTTCTAAAATAGAATAAGTAGAATTTTATGACGATATATATAATTTATATATAAAAATATATAATTTTAATTTTAGTGAAGAAGCCAATGGACAACATTGCTCGCCTGAGTAACTTTGGTCCTGATATTCTTAATCAGCCCCATCTTGTAATACCTATGGTGACCCCACCCTTCCACCAAGGGTCATGATTTGAAAATTTAAAAACCTAAAACTTTCCTGGCACCGAGCGCTTCCACATAAATATAAGCTATTCTAGCCCAGTGGTTCTTGAGAAGATTTTAAAAAGATTTTTCCATCATATTTCAGTGTAAAACCCGAATTCCCTGTTGTGGCCTGACCTATGCCAAGGGTAAAGATTTGAACAATTTAGAATTTTTATTTTTACAGGATGCTTCCATACATGTTTTTCTGGCCAAGTGGGTCTTGAGAAAAAGATTTTTACAGAATTTTCCAATATATTTAAAATCTTGGATTCCACATGTGCCCCACCCCGAGTGCCATGATTTGAAAAATTTAGAATTTACACTTCCCCAATTTGATTTCACACAAGTTTCAGCTTTTCTGGCCCAGTGGTTCTTTAGAAGATTTTTCCCTTACATTTCAATGTCATATTTAGATTCCCTCTTGTGGCCCAGCTCTACCCCGGGGTCATGATTTTTTATTTTAAAAAGTTCACAACCTAAGAATGCTTCTACATAAATTGCAGGATTTCTGGCACAGAGTTTCTTGAGAAGATATTTTTTATTTACCCCACTCTATTTTTGTCTTTTCCTGATTAATTTCCCTTGTAACGGGAACTTGACTATCATTTTTATTAATTTAAACTTAACCTCACCCCAGAAATTTTGGTTAAAAATGATATAGTGGTTCTTGAGAGGTTGTTGAAGATGTGAAAAGTCAACAGTAATATCTTGACAAATAAAGGCTGATGAGTAGAAAAGCTCACTTGAGCTTTCAGCTCAGGAAAGCTGAAAACACATAATACT
>NW_026930907.1:0-44134 GCF_032062105.1 Saccostrea cuccullata
TACAAAAAGGGGGATTTGAGAGCGTTTGGTAAAATCTTCAATGTTCCCCGTTACCATTAAAACTAGTTTTGACTGCCTTCACTAGGAAAAGGATAGAGGCATTTTTTTTTTATTATGAGACAAATAGTTGTGGAAAATATTACTTTATGTTCCGATAACAGAGTACTTTTTCTTATCCTTGAGGTACAAATGAACGATGATAACATTCAATTATGAATTAATAACACACTTGATGATGTCCCATTTCTCTTTATAGAAGATTAAATATTCGGTTTAGCAGAATAGAAATAATTCTTTCGTTGTAGCAAATATTTGAGAATAGACCCCTCAGTCTTGAGATTTTCTTGTTCTAAAACGTAGAACTTCGGTCTCGGTTTTTTGCCAACAAAATCTCTCAACTATCGGGGTATATTTTTAACAATTCCTCTGTTATTAATTTTTCTTAAAAACATGTAACAGCTATTGAATATATTTTTGAAACTTTTATTTTCCTTTATAATACAATGTCTAGGTAACATTCAGGTTAATCAAGAGAGTTTTTTTTTCATTTTAATTATAAACTTGGAATTTCATCATAACTTACACATTCAATCTTAATAAACCAGAACCTGATATAGCTTACCCTTTAACCAAAACGGGTATAGAGTTCCACAAAACCCTATACTAGGTGGGGATGCTACCATCTCATAATTAGGTGCACGGTACCATCCTTCCTCTAGATATCTGTCGCAAATTGGGGCAGCGTCCTGTGCAAAATCGGGACTTCGTTTAGGTAAATCCGTAAGAATTTTGTAGTTTCCTCTTAAACATGGGTCAAGGGATAGTACACCTTTTAAAGTGCAAAAAGATATCAAAATTTGAGAAAAGCTATTTTATTTTCAATTGTAAATACGTTGTGTTCCATGTCAAATATTTACAAAAATACTTCAAATTTTAGCTATTTTAAACGAAATTTTCAGAATATGGTAAAGATGACGCATTTCATTTTCAGTCACCAAGGATCCAAGTGTTAAACAATGCATTGTTAACCAAAACTTAGCAGTTTCTACTTTAGAAATTCATATGCCCAAAAAACCAAAGTGGCTCTTTAATAAGGTTTTGAATATTAGATCTATAACGTAGTCAATAAAATCACGTGACAATGTACTCTTATAATCCTGAATAATAAATCTTACTTATGATTTTAATAAGCAGTATCCACAATGTTAAGGGCAGCACAATGTTGGTAGCCATTGGATGATCTACAAAATAGAAATAACGTGTAAATGCTACATTAAAAAAATTCGGACAATATTTTACATTGTCCAATCTGTAAAACTTTTAGACAAAGCTTCAAGTTCGTAGTTAACAAAGAGGAAAAAAAGTTATGGTAAATTAAGTATTACGTATTGTCACGATCATGTCATGTGCCATTCATACAAAAATGTAATTTGAAATCTGAATAAAATTATTGATCAACTTTTTAAAAATTTAATTAAAAAAGTAAAGTTGTTAATAATTCAAGAGGTGGTATTTTAATCATGATGAAAAAATTTCATGATTTTTTTAAAGGTAAGGCAATTTGCAAAAATTGTAATCATATTTTGTATATAATAAAATTGCATTATAAATACAAAACTTTGGTCCTTAGATTAAGTTCAAGATTGATTAAAAAAAGAATTAGATAAATTACATGATCAGTGCGTTCTGGTTCCTAATGATGAAGCAGGTAAGAACATTGTCTTCGTTTTTAAGGCTCATTATATAAATTGTATCTTAGAGGAACTTTAATTCTACAAGTAGTAATCCAACTAATATTTATAGTTCCTTTTCTACGAAATTCTTCAAAATCATGTGACATTGTCAATTTTTATTTTTTTTAATAACCCCCCCCCCCCCAAAAAAAAAAAAACCAAAATGAATTTGATCTTCCAAATATATATTGGAATCAGAAACCCATAAAAAAACTTTACAAAGACGCATTGCGGGTTTTGCTATATGTTCAACCAAGCCTCTTTTGTTACTCCACACTTAGATATTAAAAGTAGTGAAAGAGAAACTTCAAGGGTGCTGTGCAACATTATATTCAAGAAGTAGTGTAAATCAGATGTGGATACTTAAAATGCCAATGGAAATTTTGAACGATTTGAAATCACAATAATTTACCAAAAATCTACAGCTTAGTCACTTTTCAACTTTAAACAAAACAATATCCCACTATAAATTAAAGTCAAGGCTTTTTGACATTATTGACACCTGCTTTCTCAATAAAAACGGAACTCGTAAATTTACATAATTGAATCGATTTTGTAAGAGCACGCTCTACGTACGAACAATTTCCAAAACGAGATTAATTATTGGCAAAAAAGTTGATGAAACAAGATTTTTTCACCAGTCTCGTTTTATATTATCACTTTGTAAGTTTTAATGTCAATACAATGACCTTGTCAGCATTTTCAATTTCATTGAGTCAAAATCTGACTGAAAATTTTCAGACCAAATAGTGCATTTATACACTGAATTAACGACGGATATTTCGTCATATCCCGATCATGACGAGGAGCACATAGCGAGTTTGGCTGGTCGGTGGGGGATGCTTATTCCTTCATGCATATGGTACCTGATTCCACCTCTGATGTTTTGGTGTTTCATATTTGCACTGCTCCAATTTTATATCATTTTATGTACTTTGAACTTGAAAACCGTTCGTTATCCTCATATGTTTTATATACTACAGCAACATTAAAGTATATCTCCATAATTATCGTATAAATCAGATATCGTTTCATTATAATGAATGAAAATAAAAATAAATCACCAATTTTCTTTATAAGAAATGGGTCATAATTTATGATATCGTTAATTCTTTTAAAACGTATTCAATGAACTTGTATGTTTTGATAAGTGCAATATTAGTTTCTTTTATAATAGCAAACAAATTTATAAAAGTAATCAGCGAATATCTATTTTATAATTATTGATCAAAACGTTTAAAGTAATTACAGATATTAACAAAGTACATTTAATATGTTATATCATATTATGCTCAAGTGAAAAGTAGGGCCAAGGAGCAGGGTGTAGTTTGTACGTAAATTGGATTCTTGTTGAAATAATGTTCTGTTATCAAATAAAATATTAACTCATATTATTATATGTTATAAATCTTATTATCATACTTGCTTCAGCAAAATTGATGTCTAAAAACAGGTTTAACCCCCTAACCCGCACTCACTCATTTTAACGCATATACTATTTCCTATTTTTAACGAAAAATCACGCATATACCGTTTCCCGCAATCGCAAATTTTACGCACTTTCAAAAGTACATTATCTAGAATTTAATGCCCAAATCCCTTTTATTGTATACTTGCTTTAATCTCATAAAATAAGAAAAGTTATACTTTTGTTTAAATATTAGGTTAATTATAAAATTATTTATTCTGAACTTTTAAGAAACTTGTACCGCACTTTAAAATGCTTTTGGGGAAAAGGTAACGTCATATTTCTCTGATGAAAACATTAAGTGTATGTTGCATAACAGTTGATGTATGTTGTAAAGAATCAATTTTTCGGTTAAATGCTTACCTTATAAAAAAGATCAAATAAATAAATGACATTATATCATTTAAATTAAATTAAAGGGTTATTTTAAAAATCGTAAAATAAACTTACCTATTTCTTAAAGAAAACCTACGATTGAAGAAAAGCAAAAAGGATTATTTCACATATTAACAACAGCATACATGGATCTCAATAAAAGTTGCAAAGAGTACGATATTACATTACCATGTATATCCAATGCTCTAATTTATGGACATGTATGAAGTGCATTTTATATAGAGTGAAGGAGCATGTAACGCTTCGGCTGTGTCAAACACTCCTGCAAATGCCAGGAATTAAATCCAAGTCGCAAAATAAAGTTTATAATTTATTGAGGTAGCTTTAAGTTCAACAAAAAAATATGAATACTAAATAGATGGACCTAATCTTAACACGGGAGGGACTCCGGTCATACCGATAATTTTTCCTTTGTATACATATATTAAAATGATTCAAAAATTTAAAAATAAAATTTTCAAAAATTACAATATTTTGATGAATGTAAACTCAGAATTTAGACTACTTAATATCAAAATACAAAAAGTCCATGCATTGAAAACATGTTTAGAAAAATTGTGAAATGTGAAGGACATTTTTCATTTCTGAAATTGAAGAAAATATAACGTTCCAGTCTATGGTGTTGCAATATTTGATGTTTCCCTTTTGTATTGTATAATTTTTCATTTATATTGTATAATTATTCATTTGTATTGTATAATATTTCATTTGAAATGTATTACTTTCTATTAACATTATAGAATTTCTTATTTGCATTGCAAAATTTCTTAATTGCATTCGATAATTTTTCTTTTGTATTGTATTTTGGAGATTGTTGTTGCTTTTTTATGTTTCGGGTCGGGTGATTGCGTGGAGTTTTAGGTACTTCGGGGAGGGGAGAGAGAGAGAGAAAATCTGCCAAAACCCGACAACTCACGATTTCTGAGGGGGTGGTAGGCTAAGGTACAACCGGTCAAAATCAGATTTTTCATTTTCTCAGACAGCATTTCTGAGGACAGATTATAAATATAATACAAATACAGTATTTATTTGCCGTCTGTCAGAGCCCCTTTTCAGGTAAGTGGCTCTCTTACTACAAGAACGCACATTTCAAAAGCACCCGGATCATCTCGCATTTTTCAACACAATATAGGCTAAATCTAGACGAAAGAATTCCTTCTTCACGAAATTCTAAAAAATACATTCCTGGGATACAATACAAACTAGAGTTACTGTGAGCAATGAGCTAACTAAATGATACCTCCCTTGCCTCCCATGTGAATATAATGGCAGTGTCAATGTTTTGCTATGGAAACCCAAAATGTGTAGGATCAAAATGTAAAATAAATGGTGCACAATGACAATATGTAATAAAGATTCTGCGAAAGATTCATCAAATTTCATACGTTGGAGTGGCGGATAAGAGATGGGTACCCCAAAGCGTAACAGAGTGGAGTACATCCTGATTATTATTTACCCTCCAGCTTTTCAACCGGGGGTTAAAATAAAAAATTATCGAATACAATTAAGAAATTTTGCAATATAAACAAGAAATTTTGCAATATAAATCAAAATATTGCAACATAAATGGAAAATTTTACAATACAAATGAAAAATAATATTAAAAAAATACAAATAAAAATTATACAATACAAATGAACAATTAAACAATACAAAAGAAAATGATTGAATATTGCAACGTTTGACATGCCATACCATTTATTATTAATTTTTTCAGTTTTAAATCTGTATTCTCTTTTCCACAAACATCTTAAAAAGAAATAAGTAAATGTTAATGTAATCTGATGGATGAGATGGCTTGTAAATGGAAGGGCTGTAATTCACCTAAATATATCATCCATGATGGAACTCTCCCTTAAGCGTTTTTTACGCATAAACACTGGAATTCCCATGACTATCAATTGAATATTCTTATACATGTTTATCAATTATTACGTAATTTATTTTCTTTTTAATTTTGTGTGTCGAAGCTGCATTTATAGTTCTTAATAATTAATGAAGATCTGAAATTAAGATATCTGTATCATACAGCAAAAGATTGATTAAAATTATGAGAAACTCGAAGATATGACGATTAAACTGCACTGTAAAGCATTAAAAGACTGTACAATAAAAGTACCGAAACAAGCTGTTTTGTGAAACACTGATACCCCCGTATAACAACATAGCGAAGGATAATTTTTTTAATGCAAATTGAATATATTGGTACCAAAAGTAGGGTATTCTCACTGGAAATACAATTGTGAAATATGAGAGTGGTCCAAGGTTTATGTAGGTCAAACTTCAATGTCAAAGTGTCAAAGTTCTTGGTATCAAATGAAGGGTCTTCTCACCAGAATTACATATGTGAAGATTGAGAGCACTAGTCCTTCGTGTTCAAAATTTTGGACCAAGGTAAAATTTTTTCCTTAGTACTAAAATCACCAAGGTCAAATTCAAAAGGTCAGTGTTGTTGGTATCCAATGAGAGGCTTTGCCAAAAACAATGCATATGTAAGGAGTGGAAGCTCTAGTTTTTACAGTTCAGAAGTTATGACCAATGATAAAATTAAAAAAAAAAACAATAGGTCAAACTCCAAGGTCAATGTCAAAGGGTCAAAGGTCTTGCTATGAAATGAAAGGTCTTGTCAAAAGGATTAAAAATGTAAAGTACAAAAGCACTAGCCCTAAATCTTTTAAGTAATGACCAAAGTAAACGTTTTTCCATAAGTACGGAAATTTCCAAGGTCAGGGTTGTTGATATCCAAAGAAAGGTCTTTCCACAAAGAATGCATATGTGAAGTATAAATGTCCTAGTATTTACTGTTCAAAAGATATGGCCAAGGTAAAACTTTGTTATTTTTGTGTTAAATTTGGTCAAACTCCAAGGTCAATTGGTCGAATTTGGTGGTACCCAAGGAAAGGTCTTGTCACAAGAAATACAAATGTGAAATATAAAAGTAATAGCTCCACTAAAAAAAATTATGGGCAATTTTAAAACTGACAGAGACACAGACAGACAGAGAAACAGACACACTCCGTTTATTGGGGAATAAAAAAAGGTTGTATCTATCATTTTGTTGTTTTCTTGAATGTCAAGATCATGTTAATCTGCTTATAGCTTTATCTTGAAAATAACATTGAACTGAAGCATGCAAAGGCAAAAAATATGTTCTAACAACTTTTAAGAAGATTTTATCAAAATCATATTTGTCCGTCGTCCGTCCGTCTGTAAACTTTTCACACTTTTGACTTCTTCTCAAGAACCACAGGACCAATTTTAACCAAACTTGGTACAAAGCATTTCATGGTAAAAGGAAAATCAAATTGTTAAAATAAAGGTCCAGGTCCTCTCACAAGGGGAGATAATTAAGAAAAGACAAAAATTATTGTGGGGCTATTAAAAAAATCTTCTCAAGAACCACTGGACCAGAAAAGATCAAACTTATGTGAAGCAACATGGGGTAGAGTATATTCTCAATTGTTCAAAGCATGACCCCTGGGGGTTGGGTTTGGCCTCAATAGGGAATCAAAGCTTTACATAGAAATACATAGAAAAAAACTTTTAAAATCTTTTTTTCTAGAACCACTAGACCAGAAAAGATGAAACTTATGTGGTAGTGTAGATTCTAAATTGTTCAAATCATGGCCTCCGGGGGTAGTGCGGGCCACAAAAGGGAATCAAAAAAGTTTTACATTGAAATATATAGGAAAAACTAAAAAAATCTTTTTGGGAACTACTGGGCCAGAAGAGCTGAAACTTATGTTGAAGCATCCTGAAGTTATGTGGATTTTAAATTGTCAAAATTATGACCCATGTGGTTGGCGGGGGTCACAATATGTATTACAAGGGGGAGAATTTGTAAAGAACAGCATGGTCAAAGCTACTCAGTTGAGCGATGTGGTCTATGGTTCTCTTGTTTGCTTTTTCATATTCTCTTTATGACAAGTTCCACTTAAAATGACTGACAATGTGAAGTTGCAGTATATGTAATTACCATTCTAAGTTTCACGGGCTTTACTACATTAAATAACAAGGAAACATGTCATGTGCTTTTTACTTATTAATAAGTGAGTGCTAATTTATCATTTCGAAAAGTGTTAAAATCTTGTGACAAAGACTTTTCCAACAGAGGATGTACCTTAAGACTTTTGAATTTTGAGTGGTGGGGTGTTGATAACTAATATTTATGCTTGTTCGCTCATCATACTGGACTGTGAAACTGGGTGATATTAATTTACCACACAAACTGATATTAAACTATTTTGAAAATACATCGGGATCGGGATCTCACAACATATCGCGTAGAGTGATAATTAGTGTAAAGACTTTTAAAAACACGTATTTACGCATGTAAAAATATAAATAATTATTTTTAATAATTTTAACTTAATTTTTTATTTGAGGTTGGAATAATGTTTTCTTTGATTGACAGACGTACTCTATCGCAGTCATATACTATGAAGTCACGACGTCAGACAGTACTAGATTTAACCAGGGCTTATTTATGCAGTCGTTCCATGAAATTGTTTAGATAGTTCGATGGTGGAAATTTCGATACATGCATAATCTCCAAAGATGCATGTAGATAGTTTCAGGAGGAAATGAGCTTTTATTTACATTACTGAATGATCTTGTCGTTAGTATAATCCGTGCCTTCATCTTTGAATGTGTCCGCTTCAGTTCTCTTTCAAAAATGTCTATTATTTAAATCTCACTGTTTCCTGTTGTGTATCAAAGATTAAGTCATTTTACATGTTATGGTTAAATAATTGATTGTTAATTTTCGGCAAAAAATATACCTTGACATTGATTTACTAGTATGCAGTGAAAACAGAAAAAAAGTCTAATTCATGTTCGCTTTTTATTCTTTATTGTGTAAATAGATTTGTGTGTTGCTGAAGTGTTATGCTTCACTCCTATCAAATGATTATATTTTGGACGATATTACATTGTAATCTTCTTGTTTCTTTCCCAGATGCTTCAGTTCCGAAATTCATCAATCAATTACGTAACCGTGTTATGTAGAGAATCATTGTACATCAAATGGTTTGAGAAGCAATGAAAGCTTCCAAGAACAGCAGGGGAATGGTCAGCATGTCGAACGCTCTGCCAAAATTGTTATCTCTAGCGCCCATTAAGTGATCAAAGATCTGCCCATTGATTTAATAATTTACAACCTTCATATTATTCTGTTTGTTGAATAAACAATCAGTTAGGTCAAATAAGAGTTTGAAACATCTTAAGCCAAGCAGACCAGAAGGGTTAGGAGGGTCTTAGGGATATTTTTAATATTGTTTCACAGAGATGTTGGTATACATGTGCAAATGAAGAAATAAATTCCATAATTAATAAATATTTTATCAAGAATTTCAGTTAACTCTTAGTTTGTTTCATGATCCTGGATCCAGCTAGAGCTTCAATTTAATGTTCTTTGTACATTATTGTATACAATATTGATTACGCATGGTCTCTTCAAATCATATTATAGAAAGAAATAAATTATATAACATAATATATTATTTCTTTCCGTTTTATGATTTTAAGCAAACCACGTCAGACAAGCTATTTAGGAAAGCTAATACTTGTCTGTATTAAGAACTATAAAGCTAGATTGTTTGGCATGAAATACTGTATATGCTAGTAGCATATAATAAGCTGACAACTTGAGATTGAGTAACACCGCTAACGAAACTAATAAGCAGGCGACACATGCGTTCCTTGGAACACTCTAGTTGATCATTTAATATCCAAACATAAAATCCCATGCATTGAAAACTTGTTTAGAAACTTTGTGAACTGTGAAGGACATTTCTCATTTCTGAAAATGAAATATATAACGTACCAGTCATGTTTGTTTTATTTTGTTTTTCTATTCTCATTTTCAGCAAACAACTGAAAAAGAAATAAAGTTAGTGTTAATGTAATTTGATTGATGAGAGGACTTGTGAATAGAAGGGCTGTAATTGACCTGAATATCGGTATATCATCCATGATGGATCTCTTAAACACTGGGATTCCCAATACTATAAAAGATTACTATATTTTTATAAATTAATAAAGTATCATACGTAATTTCAATGTCTAAGTTATCAAATATCATCTTTATTTATATGTGTGTGTGTGTGGATGTGTGAGAGAGGGTGTGAGAGCGTGTGTGTGCTGAAGCTGCATTAATTTTATAATTCTTAATAATTAATGAAGATCTTAAGGAAGGATTCTTCTCTAGTTTCTGAGTAGAGGCTCCGCCTCGCCAGGTATTAAATTTACTAACCAGGTATCATTCCATACCCTCTCACTAAAATACTTTGTAACTAGTATTATTGGAAGGCTACAGGTAAATTTTAAGACAGCAAGAACAAAGGCATGACGTCACAGCAATGTTCTAAATATCATTATCTCCAATATATCAATACTAAAGTATACCCTAACAAAAAAATTCTATAGTTAACTATAGTTTACTATAGCTTTTTTTTTATTTTTTTTTTATTTGAATTCCACAATGCTATATAGTACAAACATACAAGATGAACACAATATTTCATTGCAACATTCAGTTTTTGAGAGATAGAAAGAGAGAGAAAGAGAATGCAAGAGAAAGAGATGATGTTATAAAAGAAAGTGGGTTACAGATAGAGTAGGTATCAAAACTAGTTTTGAGACAGGGTTTATTGATCTTAGTCTGAGAGTATGGATTGCCATTTTTGCCAGGAGGCGTTAAACTCATCTATTTTATCACTTTCTCTGGCTGTATATTTCAATGTTTTATAAATAAATTTGAATTCATTCAGAAAACCATGGATAGAGAGCTGAGGTGTTGACATCGAACTCTGTAAATATATTGCTTCATTGACATGAGCAATATATTTAATGATTTTGATGATATTGTTTTACTTATATCTCCAAATATAAAAGTTTTACCATCTACATTTAATACAATGTCTTTTCGCTGACAGTGTCTTACAAAACCATCTAGAAATTCTTTTACAACTGGACATTGCCAAATGAAATGAAATATTGTTTCTTCCTCTGCCTCACAAAATGTACATAGGTTAGAGTCTGTTTTGCCTATTTTAAACATAAGACTATTGGTTGTCAATATATAGTGATTAATTCTGTATTGAAGCCATTGTTATTTACTATTTTGGGTTGTTAAAAAAGGCAGACATGTACAATAATTTTTTTTTTAGTTTGTATCTGTCAAGGTGAAAAATTTTGCCCATTTTCCCATGCCAACAGGTTTTATTACTGATTTATTTAGTATATCATATATAGGATTTGATCCTTTTTTTCTTAATACAAAGACTTTGATATTACATGGAATATCTGGTTTATGAATAAATCCATTTCTATAAAAGTTATACTTCTTTAAATCTGCAAGTATCGCTTGCCGTATGCCTGTATGAGTTAAATGATTAATTTTCAAATCATAATTGTGTTGAATATTTTCTAGTGATAGGAAGTTACTATTCTCATCTTAAAGTTCATATACATATTATATTCCCTTTGCATACCAAGACTTGTAAAATATTACTTGATTTTCGATTTTGAAATGGTTGTTATGCCATAAAGGTTGACAGGCATATTCTTGCCAATTTCTTATCTCTTTCTTCTCTTGAATTTCTTGGAAAGCTTTCAAAACATCTCTCCAGAAATTATTTTGTACATTCTCTTGTAAATGTGATAAATATTCTGATCCTGTATTTAAAAGTTTATCAATCTCTACACTATTTTCCAATAATTTTTTCCACTTTGAGTTATTGTTATAGATTATTTTTCTTATCCATGTAGATTTTTAAGTTATGTAGGACACAATATTAACCATTTTTAATCCTCCCTGTGCATACTTTTGTGTAACAACTTTTCTTTTTATTTTGTCTACATTTGATTTCCATAAAAAGTTAAAGATCAATTTGTTTAGATCTTTTATAACACTTACAGGTGGGTTTGGTAAAGTAATAAATAAATGATTAAGCTGTGATATAAGTAATGATTTAATCAATGTGATTCTTCCAATAGGAGTTAAGTTTCTCTTTTTCCATTGCTCTATGATGGTCTTAATTTTGACCAGTTTCTTGTCATAGTTTAGATTTGTAATTTTTGCTAAGTCAACATCATAATAAATGCCTAAATGTTTAAAGTTTGTTGTCCATTGAAATTTCAGATCAGGGCAGAATCTATCCTCAGAATACTTCTTACTTCCAATCCACACAATTTTGGTTTTTAACTGATTGATTTTGAGACTTGACATTTTATAAAATTCTTCTAATACTAGCATTGTAGCCTTTAGTGATTTTTCAGAGCCGCCAAGAATTATCATTGTGTCATCTGCATATTGTGACATTAAATATTCTGTATCATTAATCTTAATTCCTTTGATATTCTCATTATTTCTTATTTTAATAGACAGTATCTCAGCACATAAGAGAAATATATAAGGAGAAATTGGGTCACCCTGTCTCCAGCCCCGTCCTAACTTGAAGAAGTTAGATAAAATTCCTGCTTGCGACACACAGGAAACTACATTATTTTGGAAAAATTTTATCCAGTTACAAAAACTTGGTCCAAAGTTAAAAAGCTCCAATGTTTCTTGAATAAAAGTCCATGACACAGAGTCGAAGGTTTTCTCAAAATCTATCATGGCTAATGTTCCAGGAATATCATGCAATTCTGTGTAGTGCATCAGATCGTATACGAGACGTGTATTCTCTCCGATGTATCTCCCAGGTATAAGACTTGTTTGATCTGAACTAACTATTTTGGTTAAAACTTGTTTTAATCTGTTTGCTATACATCCTGATCCAATTTTGTAAATAATGTTTAGCAGTTATATTGGTCTCCAATTGTTGAGATGAAATTTGATTTTTCCTTCTTTTGGTATGCAAGTAATTATTCCTTGCTTTTGTGTAGAAGAAAATTCACCTATTTCATAACCATAATTCAAAGAGCGTACTACAAAATGACCCAAATTTCTCCAAAATACTTTTAAAAATTCTGCTGTGAAGCCATCACTACCTGGACGTTTGTTATTAGACACTTTTTTTAATACTGATAAGGCTTCACTAAATGAAATGACACCTTCCAACTACAAACGTTCAGTATCATCTAATTTAGGGACATTACATTCTTCAGGGGATTATTTACGATTCAAATCAACATTTTCTAATAATTTCAACTTCTTCTAGAATTTCAGATTGCTTTGTTATTTCCCTTTCCTCATTATTTTCACTTTTAATAATTTTTGGCATTATCTTATTTGTAAAATGTCTATTTTCAAGATTTAAAAAATAACTTGTTGGTTTTTCCCTTTCACTAGTCCATTTTGCCCTTGACCTTATCATATTCCCCATCAGCTTGTGTTGCCTTATTGATTCTAATGCTTTTTTCTTCTCAGCAATACTAGTTACATTGTCATAATTTTTTTTCCAGTTCAGTAATTTCCTCAATTAGGTCTTTCTCATTTTTTACCCTTTCCTTTTTGATATAACTTGCATATGAAATTGTTTTTGCCCTTATCTCCATTAGGAGTGTCTCTAAAAATAATTGGTCATTTATAGTAAATTGTATTTCAGAATTGGATATTTCCTTAATGCCGGCTTCATTGTAAACCAGCAATGCATATTGAGTTTTAACATTATCAATAACATCATTTATGATTTCAATATACTTTGGGTCTTTTAAAAGAGAACTATTAAATTTCCATAAACCTTTCCCATGTAAGAAATCATTAAACTTAAGGGTCAGTAAAATTGGTCAATGGTCTGGTCTATAACTTCCAAGAATATCACAATTTTGTATATCAGTCAACAATGAGTTGGATACAAGGGCAAAGTCTAAGCGTGCTTGTTTCAAAGGGTTTGGTTTCCTCCAAGTAAATCTTTTTGCTTCTGGGTGGAACTCTCTGTAAATATCTATTAAATTATGACTATCTATTTGTTCAAGTAATTTCTTTCTGGCTTTTGGGTTATTAATATGTAATTAATTGAAATAATCTTTATTTGGGTCTAAAACTAAATTAAAATCACCAACAATAATAACTTCATTGTCAAATTTGGTTATTAACTCTGACAAATTCTCATAGAATTCTGGAAAATCTTCATTTGGTCCATATATGCATATCAGACTTATTTTCCTATTTTCAACTGTTAAGTTCAATGCAAGAAAATTGCCAGAATCATCTAAGATTTGATCATGGACTACAAAGTCAAAATTATTCTTAAATAAAATGGCTATTCCTATAGCTTTTGAAGTGTATGAGCTAAAACGAGCTTCATAACCCCATTCATTTCTTATATTTTGTTCCATTTCATCAGTAAAATGTGTATCACTCAAGCATAGAATATTACACCTTTGTTGTCGGAAGTACTGAAAAAATCTTTTCTTTTTTTCGTATCGTTCAACCCCTGGCAGTTAGTAGATATTATTTTATTTTCTGACATATTTCATTTGTTTTCAAATATATTTGATTTAAAAGGCAGTTTTTCCCCTGTGTTGACAATATACACCCCTCATCATCCGCGAGTAGATTGTTGGTTAGTTTACTATAGTTAACTATAGGTAACTATAGTTATAACTTTGACACTTTGAAAACTTTGATTTACTATTGTGATAACTTTGACACTTTGAAAAACTTTGGCGAAAACTTTGACACTTTGAAAAACTTTGGCGAAAACTTTGACACCTAGAAAAATTTAATCGCAAACTTGGATACTTTAACACTTTGAAAAGCTTTGGCGAAAACTTTGACACTTTGAAAAACCTTGGCGAAAACTTTGACACTTTGAAAAACTTTGGCGAAAATTTGGACACTTTGAAAAACTATGATGAAAACTTTGGAACTTTGAAAAACTTCGATGAAAACTTTGACACTTTGAAGAACCTTTGACTATAGTTGTCTATAGTTGCCTATAGTATTTTTTTGTTAGGGATACTTTGACACCTTGGAAAATTTAATCGAAAACTTGGAAACTTTGAAAAACTTTATCGAAAACTTTGGCACTTTGACAAACTATTTCGAAAACTTTGACACTTTGAAAAACTATCGAAAACTTTGATACTTTGAAAACTTTATTGAAATCTTGGATACTTTGAAAAACTTTATTGAAAACATTGACACTTTGAAAGACTTTATTGAAAACTTTGACACTTTGAAAAACTTTATCGAAAACTTTGACACTTTACAAAACTTTATTGAAAACTTTGATGTTTTGAAAACCTTTATCGAAAACTTACGCGGGTAAGTTAAGGCAGCACATTGACCAGAACTCGGCGAATTAACACTTTTTTATAATTATGTAACACTAATGAATCGGAAAAGTCAAGAATAAAACTTTTTTTTATAATTATGCATTCTATAGACGTCAAAGGGACTTACACTACATGAAGCACTTCACCACGACGTTAGCACGTGACGTCTATAATTAGAAAATATGTCTTAATGAAAAAGTGAAAAGTTCAACACTACCCCGGGGATAATTAATTTCAATTTGTGGTCATAGTTATGTAAAAACATCTCTGTACCATGAAAAGTGCTGCTAGAATCCTACTGTCCTATCACAGAAATAATTATTCAACACTTTCGTACGAAACCTTCCCAAATTTTTACATTTTGTTCATAACATCGAAAAAAAATGCATTAATTCCCGTAAACCATACGATTTTAGCAGCACTTTCCAAAAACAATAGAATAAGAACTTTAGATAGAAACAAAAACTAAGTTTCAAAGTGTGCGGCGTAGTGTTGAACTTTTGCATCTTATTTGTTACGAACGACAGAGGAAAGGCTGATCGGCAAGTAAACACCCTCCCTGCTTTAATTTTACGAAGAAATTGTAGAAGTATATTACCATACCTTATTCAAAAGCTTTATTCCTACATGAATCACACATGATATTCATTTTAAATGCTTTTAAACTCCGATTTCTTGTGTTTGTTTACATGAATTCTCGTTACGTTTCACATTCACTCTGCCACTGCCTGATCAACAGTTATGTCGTCACGGGTTTGGTATTTTACCCCTGCGATAACTACAGAGACCGAGCAACGACAAAATTCTATTTGTATAATGCCTCTGCATATTTTAAATAATTTTTACGACCTCAAATCAATCTTAGATATCGATTATAAGAAATTATCTCTAAATTTCAAAAAAATTAATCGTGATAGTTCATCACCTATTATGTCCTTGGCTATAAAAGTTATGTGAGATTTCAACGGTTCCTGTATGTTTGGACAAAGTTGCTTTCAAGACGAGTCTACAGGTAGGTACGAAACATTTTTCGCGAAGATAGTAGGAAAAATCTCATATTACTTGTACTGCTCCTATAAGCTTTTATTAGTTTATATCAGAAAAGCAAAATTACTTTGTAAGTGATATTAATCTCATGTTTTTGTAGGATAATCTTAGTGGTTTCAGTAAAAAGTCGAATTTCATTGGAATTTTATTGCATAACTGAAGTTCTAGTTTGTTATTTTTTTTCATTTTATTTGACTTGGATTCATTTAATCATTGCATTTTGAATATCAATTTTATCTTATCTTGAGTTAAGAAGTTCTAATTCACCGTAAAATACGAACATTCAAATCCCAATTTATTTAGTAATGAATGATAAATAATTTTTTAATTCGTTATACATGATAAATAATTCATAGATTTAAATGAAAATAATTACAAATATTTTTTGTAAATATTGTAGCAAAACTTCATCAAAACCTTCAAAGTTCTCGCTGGTTTTGGAAACTGGCTTGATCCCTTGTTAAGACTGTACATCCTGTTTCCTTCAAAGTGAATGTCATCTCTACATATAATGTGACGAAAATATCTAAAGGAGTAATTCAAAACGATACATTTTGTGTTTTTTTAATATTTGTAATAATTGATTAATCAAAAGGTACCATGATATATCAACTTTGGCAATTATAGAATAATACTACTTTCTGAATGTCTTTAAATTCCTCTTGTAAAAATGTTATCATTGTTTTCCTCTACGACAGATACTAGTACTTTATAATTTCAGAGCCTAAAGAAATCAGCCTCGTCCTATTTTCAAACAGCGCTTTTGTAAAGAATTTCTATTACATATTCATGTAACATACAGTGTATCAGTCTGTTTTTCAGGCAATAAGTACAGAGACTGTGCAACCATAATCAAGAAGAACCCAGGTCGGAAAGGAAAGAATGGTGTGTTAAAACGCGAAATGTAATAACAACGCGAAATGTAATAAACATGGATTATTACATTTTGCGGTATTACATTTTGCGTCGAAATCAACGCAGAATGTAATAACGCAAAATGTAACAACACTTTTGAGGATTATTACATTTCACGTTATTACATTTTGCGTTGAGATCAACGCAAAATGTAATGACACGATTTTTGGATTATTACATTTTGTGTTGTTACATTTTGCGTCGAGATAAAGCAAAAAGCTAGAACGGAAAATGTAATAAAACACTCTTTGGTGTGGAAAAAAAACCCCCAGATATATGCAATTTCTTACAATAAATGAATTTCATAATATATTGATTTAATAAGCTACATGTAATTAAAATCAGTTTAATAAATGTATTCAAATTATAGGTGTTGCAAATTAGAACCGTGAGTGTGTAGATAGGGTTGTTTGGGGTAATGACCAGTGTACCTTTGTTTTTTTTGGTTTTTTTTATAGACAAATGCAATGAATCTAAAGAAAATCTATTTTTTTGTACTGTCATGTGTAAACATATATCGGAAGGGGTTTATTGACAATTGTGATACTATACTGTCCCATGCAAATCACCAGCATTGCAGACAATCAAAGACACCCCCCTTCTCTCCATCCAATAATAAAATGGATTGTTTCTGTATGTCCATAGTAATACAATGATAATCACACTAAGAAAACATTCCACCCTATCCCTGCCCTTCCTCGCTTGACACACATACACTTCTTTGTTAACCAATGTACACATTCCAAACATGCATATCAAGAGCTAATAATGAACCTATGGTCAATCTTTAATAATGTAAATGAATTATGAGTTAATAGTTAGAAATTAAATAAGACTATCAAAAATATTGTGGACGATGTATAATCAAAAATGATGTGGACGATGTATAATAACGCAAAATGTAATAATCTAAAAATTGTGTTGATCTCGACGCACAATGTAATAACGCAAAATGTTACAATCCAAGTTTATTACATTTTGCGTTGTTATTACATTTCGCGTTGTAACAATGGTGTATATATAATTTATCCGGATGGAAAACGAAAGAAAAAAAGCGTACTTTGACATGACAACAAAGGGAGGGGGTTGGACTGTAAGTTACATGATTGTATATCCAATCGTGACATGTTCAATGTTGATATCAATTTTATCTAATCTTGAGTTAAGAAGTTCCCAATTGAGCTCCTTATTGCTATAATTGTTGGGATCATTAATGTTGTTAGATTTGTATACTGTAGTGATGTGTCCTTCACACCATAAAAAAGGTTGATATCCATAAGTTAAGCAACCATTAATATTTTCAGAAATATTGGCATCAGAATCATTTGGCCATGTTTAAGCATATATCATTACATATTTTATCAGGACCAACTGCCTTACAATTTTATCCTTTGGTATTCAAAAATAGAATTGATTTGAAATAAATCTATGTGAAAAAAATTAATATATGTTCGGGTTCATTTTATCGTAGTTTAAATGTAGGAAATTTCTTTTATATTGAAAAATGAAGCATTTTTAAGGACGAGTTACATAAATTTAATGACACTGTCAGATAAAAAAACAACAAGGAAATTCACGTCTTTCTGCTTTCAAATGACTAATATACGAAAGCCCAGAAAGCTCATTCGAGATTCGAATTTCGAAATTCGAGTTTCAAAATTTAAAATCCAAATAACCAATCAAAAGCGGGTTCAACATTATATAAATATAGCCCTTTGATGAGTTCAATCCATAGATATAAAGATTACTTCGTGCTCGGTCAATATTCTTTTCTCTGAAGACGATATATCTATGGATTGACCGAATTAAAGGGCTACATTTGTTATATCATTTTTTACAGGGGTTGATAAAAAACAATTTGAAAAAATGGGAACAAACCACAAGTTTTCTCTCTAAAACACATATCAAAATAAATTTAGCTGTTTTATATAAGTGTTGAGATGTGAGTTATACACTTTAAGAACTTGAATAAATGAAGGAAATAAAACAAATGAATTTTTAACAAATTTAATAAACAAAACAAGAGTAAATTTTTACAACAAAATCAAATTAGAAAAATATAGAAATGAAATGTCTATCCGCAACACGTTCTTGAGAGTGTCCTCTATTTCGAAGTAATTAAATCACAACACTTTGGCCGAATATTTGAGTTCTGGTTTTGAATTTCCTCTTCTAAACGTATGTTTTCTTTCACAAATCAAATAGAATATAATTTCACAAATAACACATATAACACATAATAAACTTTCACAATGCTGTCGGGATAAACTTTGGTTTTGATTGATATTATTTCAAACAGGTGATTTTGTTATTCAAGATAAACACATATCTTTAAATTGCTGGTTCCGATGTGTCCGTCAGGGCATTAAATTTACAGAGGAAACATTTGTGCAGTGAGACTTTCAATTGACTGCTGAATCGAAATGTATCGTTTTAAGATTTTACTAGTATCATTCCGACGCCTATGAATATATTTTAATCATTGACCATAACGATATGGTCAGAGACAAAAAAATAAAATCATAATGATATAGTTCCTCAGCTAATTTAGACCCATCTGCTATTTGATATCAGATGAAAAAATGCCGCATCTATTATATGTCAAATTGCCAATCTGTTTAATATATATATATATATATATATATATATATATATATATATATATATATATATATATATATATATATATATATATATATATATATATATATATATCCAAAATTTATATAATGTCTCAGTAATCGGATAACAATATTAAAAAAACGTGTTAAAAAGAAAACACAAAAATCCTCAGTTAAGCTTTAGCGCTTTCATTTTCAATCTTCAGAAGCTTACAATAGTATCATAGTAACAGTGCTTATGACGTCATGTTGAGCGGAACGTCAAATGTCTATTATGACGTCATAGATACAATATGACAAAAGTAAGGGAAAATCACAAGTAATTTATAAAACACTATTAAGTTTTGGCTGAAAAATACTAATAAAATGTTTTTCTTTTTCCCGTCTCTTGATATCAGTGGCACAAGTGAGTTTATAGAAAGGGAAAATTTTGAATTGTTTTTTACCACACGCCTCCAGGTGCGAACTTAATTGAATTTGTCTGTATTCGGGTGTACTAATGTGTTGCTTATGTACACGTACACGGGCACGGAGAGTGTTGTCGGTTTCACCAATATAATATTCCTTGCATCCAGGACATGTGATGACATAAATGACATTTTTTGTATCGCATGACATGTTTTCTTCAACTCTAAATTCACGTCCATTGAAATTATAGCTGGTCCCTTCTGTAATTTACTCACATGTACCGCATCTAGGGTTCTTACACTTAGAGACTGTATAAGTATGGTCGTTGAATTTGGAAGAACAAAGTATTCTCTTTAGGTTTTTGGGTTGACGTTTACTGTTGATAAAACGACAATTCTTGTATACGTTTCTCGTTTGTTCGTCCTCTCTAAGTACGTTGTTCAATTCATAAATAATTGAACTCACGTTTTGATTTCTCGGGTTATGCGTGTGCACAAATGGAATTATGTCAACGTCATTCGCACGTCGTATGTTTAAAAGTAACTGACTTCTATCGCACTCCTTGGCTTTATTTATACCATTATCTACAAGTTGTTCTGGGTATTTTTGGTTTAATAAATACAATTTTAATTCCTCCAGTCGAATATCCCTGATATTGGTATTACTCACAATGGTGCATATCCTTCTTGCGAGGTTATATGGTATAGCTGTTTTAGTGTGATGGGGATGGCTCGATCCAAAATGCAGATATTGGTGTGTGTCGGTTGGTTTATAGTAAATATCCGTATTTAAGCTGGTATTATCCTTTGTTACAAGAACATCGAGGAATGGCATTTGCAAATCATCTGTTTCCATCGTGAATTTGATATCCGAATTCATTTGGTTCAGTAGACCATAAAACTCCGTTAGTTTATCGACATCCTCCTCCCATAAGATAAAACAATCGTCTAAAAACCTTTTCCATTTAGACCGTGCCCCTGCGAGGTGAAATTCATGATTTCAGGAACTTTTATGAATCGTTCATGAACATTCATGATGTCTTCATGACTGGTTCATGACTGGTTCATAAAGATGGTTCATGAACTTTATTCATGAATATATTCATAAAATGTAGTTCATGAACAAATGATGAATATATATGAATATTGGTTATTTTCATTTTAAAGACAGAAAAAATGTAGAGTTCAAGGTATTATGAATGTTCATGAATTTTCATGAAGACTAAAATAATTGACAAAAATGATTGACAGAAAAC
This sequence comes from Saccostrea cuccullata, assembly GCF_032062105.1. Classification (NCBI taxonomy): domain Eukaryota; kingdom Metazoa; phylum Mollusca; class Bivalvia; order Ostreida; family Ostreidae; genus Saccostrea; species Saccostrea cuccullata. The sequence goes on from NW_026930907.1 coordinate 21,070, forward strand.
ACTCAATACTCTCATAATACAACTTTTGCATGTAGATGCAATTGTTGAACAAGCCCCTGGTATAATATATGTTTAATAATAATTCTTTCACCATCTGAAAAAATAAATCATGAAATCTCTAAACGTTTAGTGTTTTTATTTGATTTTAATTACACAAACACTGCATCACAATTGACAGCATTTTTTTTCCAAATGCATTACTTGTGTTTCTTCATAATTTAAATTAAACAGTTATATTCATCTTAATGTGCTTTAATTAATATCGTTTTTCATCTCACAGCTTTGTTCGACCGAATTTTCTCTAACATCAAACTTTAAACAAGTTGTTGGAAAATGAAACATTCTGGAAAATGAACTTTGTGAGCTTCGTAAAAAAAACGTTATATATATATTTATTAACAACTTAAAAATTATATCACTTGTCTGTACTGTACCGTATTATGCCTGGATCGAAACGCTTGACATACATTTCAATTTTGGTGCAGTCAAATTGTCAAAAGTTTCCCTTGCTTCGTGCGTAAATGATAGAGCACAGACTGCATGGTTGTAGAGTATCTATGATCCACATTCGTATTTTGTAGTTTTAATTCTCCTATGCGTCTTCACAGCTCGGAATATTCTGTCTGAGGGCGAGAGATTGTTATTATCATGTCATAGGGGGCCGCCATACTTGCTATACGAAACTAAAAGTCAATACATGTATAATTTATGACGTAAAAAAATAGAATCCTTCATTGATAAAACTTATTTTGATATAAAATATTTTATTTTCAGTGAAAAGTTATTCAGATAGTGTTTGTAATTTTTTTTAAACAGAAATCTTGGAAATTCGAAACTAAGGTATTTCTTAGCTCTACCGTACATTTTTGAATAGGCGCAAACTTGAAAACGCGCGAGACGTTGGAAGTGGGAATTTGTAGTGTGGAAGAATCAGTATTTGTGATCTATTATTTGCATAGTTACTGTGCCGTTTTCGTATTGCATAATTTTATTTCGATCGGGTTCAATATTCTGTTTATACTAATTATGGTAGCCATGCGGTTTGCCTGGCGTTTTGGCTGTGAAGTTTGGTGACGTTGGCCTCCCCAAGGAGTAAGTTTTATATTGTTTTACTTGAATTTATATCTAACTTGATCATCTGTATCTAACAGTATTATGCAATATATTTTATCATGCTTAAATTCTGCAACTACAATGTTTTGTAAAACCGCGCATTTCCAGCATGCGATAGGCATAGGCCTGTTCAGCTCACATGTTAAAGTTAAGCATTTAATTTTGTATGATTGCTTATGATTTTGATATTTTGTCAAATTCTTATTATGCTTTTGTAATTTGTAGTTTTTCACCCTCTCACAAGGTGTGTCCAATAAACAGTACAATCATTGATCTTTGTCAACTTTTAAAGAAAATAACAGAATATGAAGAAGGAAGACTATATATAGGATCGATCTACTTCATAACTGGTGAGTGACAAAAAATGGAGACAATCACTGAGTCAGAAATCTGTCTGTAAATGTTACTTTCTATTTGTAAAATAACAAATTAAAGCACATTATAATAAATTAATATGTCTCTTTTTTTAATGCAATTTTTGTCTAACTTTGCTTTGAGTTTGGATCCAACCATGTAACATACATTAATTATAGACTGAGACTCAAAACTCTCATAGGCCTGATTGATCTACAAAATGGCGGTCCAAGAAAATAGGCTTAAATTCCACTCAGAATGTTTAAATTTGGAAGTGTCTCTGATGCAAAATTAAATGAATCTAAAATGCAAGAAAATACAAAAAAGTCTTATGTTTTACAATCATGGGTACTTTCAGAAAATCTTTCTTTTTGAAGGAAAAAGAGAAGCAGTTCACAAATGTTGATGAGCAGAAGAGAAGAAACTCTGGCTGCACAAAAATCTGAGCTCTTGAAAAAGAAACAATAAAAAAGAAATGAAAATATGAATGATATTCAATCAAAGGATCCAAGTGATGAAATTCTGGAAATTCCACATGGAGAGACAATAAGGATTTTTGAATTGACCATCTCTGCTCGAACTGCTTGAAAGCACTGAAAACTGTTTCCCTGGTGCTGAACAAACTTTTCTCCTAGACTGGAATTAAAAACTGTTCAATTTCTGGCATTAAAACACAATTTGAAACATGCTGAGGAAGGATCCCCCTCTCCTTTTGACCAAGTAAGGTTAAACATTCTGCAAAGAGTTGCATTTGAATTGCAGGGCTCGACATTAACACTTGTCCGCTTGTCCGGTACCAATGAAAAATAAATTCGGACAAGTGAATATTGCTGGGCACTTGTCCGATTGGACAAGTGCATTTTAATCTAAAGGGGTCTCTAAATAATAAAAAGAACGACTGTTGAAAGCTAAATCGGTAGTCTCAAGATGGAAGCTGTACATAAAATCCTAACTTCGATCCTGATATGTATCGCTATATTAATATTGTGTTCACATTCGATCGGGATCGAAGTTCACTAATTGCATAATAAAATGAAAAAGTCATGGAAGATACGAACCGAAGTGTGAATATTGTTTGATGTTGACAGGTTCACTTGTGGACATTTACGTTATTGTCAGGACAGAAAGCCTAAATTAAATTTCGTTTTATGTGTCTGTTGTTTCGGTATTTATCAATAACATCAAGAATCAATCAAGCGCATGACATGTGTAAATAAAATGGACTTAATTTTAATTTTCAAGTTGAAACTATTGAACTTTATTGAAAATTTTCGGACAAGTGAAGTTGAGATTCGGACAAGTGAATGTCTTGGTCACTTGTCCGAATGGACAAGTAGGAAAAAAAGTTAATGTCGAGCCCTGAATTGATTTTTTTTTTTTATACTTTTACCAGGAATGAACTACATTACTCATTTACTATGGTTTAATGTGTCAGATTGTCTATTTTAATTTTTTTAACAAAGATTTTGTTGCCATGGTTGGAAAACAAACAACATTTCTGTAAAATCTTTCAAGATGCTGTATTATAAATCATCTACTGTTACTTTTTTAGCATGACTTCATGCATTTTCATGAATAAACATGAATAATAATATTTCATTTTTTGTTTACGAATACGCAAGAATATTCATGAACGCTAATGGTTCATGAATTTTGTTCATTCATGAACATTCCTGAAAAAATTCATCAAATTATTCATGAATAGTTCATGAAGATCCTATGAACTTATTATTGGACATTCTTGAAATGATGAATCTTCATGAATATGACTCTTCATGAATTATTCATGAAAAAAAATATTCATGAATATTCATCAATTTTCTTTCATGAATAAAAATTCATGATTTGAAAATGTCCAATAATAAGTTCATAGGATCTTCATGAACATTTCATGAACATTTCATGAATTAAATTCATGAAAAATTCAAGGAAATTCATGAATTATTCATGATCGTCTCGCAGGGGTATTTTGTTTGCAGATTCTATCCCCCACAACGTACACAGTTGATCATGTAATTTATGTTCTAGATAACCAAGGGTTAATGTTGCATAGGTGGGTGCGACTTTCGTCCCCATTGCTGTTCCCTTAATTTGGAGGTAATGTTGGTCTGAAAACTCAAACGTATTGTTATCTAGAACTAATTTTAAAGCCTCTAGGATGAAGTCCCGTTGAATCCTATTGTTTAGAACATCGGGATAATTTTCAGTCCAGAATTTGACAGCTAGCAATCCCAATTTTGTAGGGATATTTGTATACAAACTTACAACATCCAGTGTGACAAGTTTGGTGTTAGAGGTGACATGAGTAGGTAAATGATTTATAAAATCCAGATCGTCTCTCACAAAGTTGGGTACTTTTTGACAATATGGTTTTAAAAGTATATCCAATAAATGACTCAGTCTTTGCGTTGAAGAGTTCGGTCCTCCTACAATTGGTCTGAAGCTTAAATCAGCGGGATCAGCACATGTAATACATATACTATTTTGCTCTTTTATGACATCCTTAATAATTTTAGACTTGTGCACTTTTGGTAAACCATAGAATTGACTCTCTCGGAATTCAAAGTTTGTCAGGTAGTCTTTTTCCTTATCTGTTAAACAATCGTCTATCTGTTAAAATTGTATTTATTAAACCAAAAATACCCAGAACAACTTGTAGATAATGGTATAAATAAAGCCAAGGAGTGCGATAGAAGTCAGTTACTTTTAAACATACGACGTGCGAATGACGTTGAAATAATTCCATTTGTGCACACGCATAACCCGAGAAATCAAAACGTGAGTTTAATTATTTATGAATTGAACAACGTACTTAGAGAGGACGAACAAACGAGAAACGTATACAAGAATTGTCGTTTTATCAACAGTAAACGTCAACCCAAAAACCTAAAGAGAATACTTTGTTCTTCCAAATTCAACGACCATACTTATACAGTCTCTAAGTGTAAGAACCCTAGATGCGGTACATGTGAGTAAATTACAGAAGGGACCAGCTATAATTTCAATGGACGTGAATTTAGAGTTGAAGAAAACATGTCATGCGATACAAAAAATGTCATTTATGTCATCACATGTCCTGGATGCAAGGAATATTATATTGGTGAAAGCGGCGACACTCTCCGTGCCCGTGTACGTGTACATAAGCAACACATTAGTATACCCGAATACAGACAAATTTAGTTAAGTGCGCACCCGGAGGCGTGCGGTAAAAAAACAATTCAAAATTTTCCCTTTTTATAGACTCAGGTGTGCCACTGATATCCAGAGACGGGAAAAAGAAAAACTTTTTAATAGTATTTTTAAGCCCAAACTTAATAATTTAATTTCACTTGTATCAAGCAATTTCATTGGCTGAATCATTCTTTTTCTTTTTCTGGAGGAAATATTGTCTCATTGTCTACACTGGAATTAAATTATAAGGAATGAAGCTAATTTCAACTTATGTTATCCGATATAACAAAACTTGGGGCAGTTTACGCTTTTTTATAAACCGCTTCGCGGTACTTTAAGACTGTACTTTAAGAAGCTAAAATATAAATTGAAGTATGTCTTGCTGATAAAATATCCAATGATTATTTTAATTTCCTACTAATATATATAACACTCTTTCTTGCATTGTAATTTAATAAAACGATCTAATTGATATATGTAACAAACTAAATTTAATCCCGTAGGATACCCCTAGTGCGTGAGTGTAAATATTGTTATTTATCCTGTGGGGAGCCCCTCGATTTGTAGTTTTATCTACCTAAGAGCTCGTGTTCGGGTAGTACCCGGGAAGTCACAGCCGAGATAAGACCTGTTTGGCTTGTTATGATGAAGTAGCCGGGGCGGGTACTCAAACTACATCAGGTATTTGAAAATACAATTTGTAAAATATGTTTTCTTGTTTGAATCTACACGTTTAGTATGGTTGTTTTATTATATTTTTCCCCAGGGTCCTATTTCCTCGGGCTTTTGTCCCGTTTCGTAATTATCAGGTCTTGGGCGGGGTACTACTGCTAATTACATTGACAATAGCCAGTCGGCAGTCCAGGGTGACAGGGAGAGGCTTGCAATGTGTAATGGTTTTGCAGTAACAGCGGCAAATGTGTGAGAGAGTACGACAGAGTACGGCAGCCCTGACGGACACCTCGGGACCAGCTATTTAAAGTTATGTGTTTATCTTGGATAATGAAATCACCTGTTTGAAATAATATCAATTCAAACCAAAGTTATTCCAGACGGCATTGTGAAAGTTTATTATGTGATATTTGTGAAATTCTATTCAATTCTATTTGTGAAAGAAAAATACATTTACCAAAGGAAATTGAAATACCAGAACTCAAATCTCTTCAGCTAGGGTGAACGTGTACTACGTTTTAAAGGACAACCTCCAGGACTGACACGCTGCTGATAGACATTTCATTTCTATATTTTTTTAATTTGTTTTTTGTTGTAAAATTTACTTTTGTTTTGGTTTATTAAATTTTGTTAAAATTTCATTTTGTTTTATTTCCTTCATTTATTCAAGTTCTTAAAGTGTATAACCCACATCTCAACAATATAAATATATGAAACTATTTCTTGATAGTTATAATAGTAATAAACATTATAAAAGGGAGTAAACAAATGTTGAACCCGCTTTTGTTTGGTTAGATTGGATCCTGAATCTCGAATTTCAAATTTCAAATCTCGTATTTCGAAACTCGAATCTCGAATGAGCCTTCTGGGCTTACGTACCAACATCATAATAATTCAATAAACAAATAAAACAATTATACGTCATTTTTTTTCTTAACGTTTGGATCTAATATTAGTGAAGAATCTTGCAAAAGCATAACAAAACAATCAGTCCTTTAGTTTCTTTTTTATATATATTTTCTTTAAGTGTTGATTTCTTACCGTTTCTTTTCTTTTTGTTTCGTTTTCTTCATGTGCGGATTCTCGCCGGATTTGCAAAGTAAAAATGACCTTGTATTCCCTTCTGAAAAAGGCGGACCCCCGACCCCACAAATTGCAGATTTTGTGGGTTTGAAAATAATTTAGAATTCAAGGACTAACACCCCGAAGGCCCTACCCCGAAATCTTTTTGTTTTTACGTTATATGTTTTTGTTTCTTTAGAAACGCACTCAACGCACTCAAATCAACGATAAATTCTCATGAATGAATTTCCGCCAAATATCTTTCCTGGTATAAATACACGTATTAATGCATTCAGTGTATTAATTGAAAATGTTTTTACTTAAGTTTACATAGAGGCAGCGATAAAATGAAATAAATCTTAACTTGATTTAATTTATGCGCATACGTATAAGGATAGAAAACACAGTTCGAGGATTTATTAGAGGAGTAAATTGGACGAGAATCTAAACATAAATTTTATATATCTTAATCAACAGGCAGATTTTATTTTGTTGTCAATGTATATATAATCAATTCTATTGAATGAACATTCAAAGCAACGAAGCGAATAAAATAATATGAAATATGTACATGTAACTAATGTATGCCGTTACTTACACAGGCCATTGGGGGCCCCCATCCCCACCCCACCCCTATCCTTTTTTTTTAGGGTTTTCTATTTTGTATTTATAATACGTATTGATATTTATTGTAATGATTCCGGAATCTTAAGGTACGATCAGGCAGAGTTTTCAATTATTCATTGTTGACATCATGTGACTTTGATAGGGTATAAATACCGCGACTCTGCAGTCGTTTGTGTAATTGTTGATGCGTCAGCCGTAGAGATATCAGCAGAAGAGAGAAGACGAGTGTAAGTGTTATGCATAAAGCATTGTTATTAATTCCTCGCCTGTTCCTTAAAGCTGAACACTTCTCATAAATAGGCACTGTCAGACGGGTATATAAACCGTTCGCTTTCGTTACACCCGATTGCACACTTGAAACTCGTGGCCGACATGTAGTACTCCTATCGTGGTCTTAGAATTTTTACGTTTATTTCTTGTTTTTATGTGCATTTTCTGTTTGTAAATAATGTATTGACCTGTATTTTCTATGATACTTTTGTCCTGTATTAGAAAAAATACGTAAAATTTGATAATTTCATCGATGTTGAGTAGCACGCGCTTTGTTAGATATACGTCTGCACTCGTCAGATCTCTATAGTAAAATACATTGAACTGACTAGCGATCTGCTCCTTATATACGAGTTGTAGGGAGAGCGTTGAAGAACGAGAAATATGGCGGACTATGCCTATTTACGAGTAGTGTTCAGCTTTAAGTAAGAGAGGAAATCTGGAAGGCCGTTTGAGGGTTGAAACAAAATAATGTCATATTTTATGTAATTTTTATACAGCTCATCAATGTACAACAATGTTAATTGTAGTTCTAAATGGATTGAATATATACAAAATATTTTACAAGAATGTGGTTTGAATTATGTCTGGAGACTCAAAATGTAGAAATGAATAATGGTTGTTAAATATAATTAAGCAAACACTCAATTACCGTTCACGGTAGCTCAGTCGGTAGAGCGCTCACTCCGTGATCGGGAGGTCGTGAGTTTGTATCTCGGCCGCGACTGACCCAGTCGTTAAAATGGGTAGCAACTGTTCCTTCGCCATGCGCTCGGCACTTTGAAGTGAAAGTTGCGGGTCCTTCGGATGAGACCTTAAAAACCGAGGCTCCGTGTCAGCGGCAGGCGTTGGCACGATAAAGATCCCTCACTGCTCAATGGCCCTGAGTGCCGAGTAAAGGTCAAAATTTGAAGCCCTTCACCGGCATACGGTGATGTCTCCATATGAGTGAAAAATTCTCGAGAGGGACGTTAAACAATACACAATCAATCAATCAATCATTGATCAATTCGTAAAAAAATTGAATTCAAATTGTGATGCATCGAGTAAAGGCAAAATCTATAAATTGTTCACTAAAAGTAATTTTACATTTGGGATGTATTTAAATATCAATGTGTCAACTAATACCATAATTACATAAGCAAGATTTAGAACCAGTAATCATAAATTACCAATAGATATAAGCCGATGGAGTAATTTACCCTTACACAAAAGATTATGCACTTTATGTAATAATGATATTGGAGACGTATTCCATTATAATATGTCTTGTCCAGCTCTAAATGATAGTAGAAAATTGTTAATCCGATCAACATATACAACTCGACTAAGTGCATTCAAGTTTTCAAATTTATTTTCATATCCGTTATCAATACCTTTGTAAATTCATTAATATAGTTAAAAAGAGTGTTAACCCTCCAGGATAATGTATTCTATACAAATCCTAAAGTTTTGAGTCCAAAAATTATTTGATTTAGTTTGCAGTTTGAAAGATTTAACTATTAAATTGAATTATTGACTTGAATTGAATTGAACAGTCGCAATTTTAATGTATTTTCTAGATGTTTGAATCAGATGAATCAGATGTACATGTATAATCTAGAATGTTCTATATGTTTCATGAAGGAATTATTAAGAAGTCTCTATAATATGTCAGGATGTGATGACCAAGAATTTTATAGAAGTTTATAGTTCTAAATGTTTCTTTTGTACTACATATACTCTTCAAAAAAAAAAAGAAACGCATAGTAAGAACTATGCCCTGAAAAATGCATGATAGTTTTGTCATACCTTTTATTTCTATATGGATATGATGTATTCGAGTAAAATGTGTGATTTTTTAATGTAGTTGTTAACTTCACAGCTATTCTACAAGTCTCACAGACAAAAAGACCTGATTGTGCAAGATATCCCCAAAAATTTTGATCTCAATTTTCATTTGTTGAATCATGATGCAATTTCTTCAGATACAAAAGGGCTATCAAAAGCAGGGTGTTCTTGATATTTTGATTCTGGTTTTATCTGAAAGATGACGCTTCCTAAAAATGCTGCATCTGAATGTTGCATAGCACAAAAAGGAAAATGGGCGTCTCGAAGCAGGGGTATCGCAATCTACAATTGGAACAGGTTTTAATGTGACGCACAGCGCTATATCTAACCTATAAAACATTCAGCATAAACATCGAACACCCAATCTTCGCAGAAAATGTGGTAGACTACGTGTGACATCAGCAGCACAGCATCATTTCAGAAGATCAAGTAACACAAGATGAAATGCTCCCATTAAGATTGACTTAATGGTAGCTTATAGGTGCTTAATGGTGGCTTAAAGGCTGCCTTTAAACCACCATTAAACCGGCATTAAGCACCTATAAGCCACCAGTAAGCTTCCATTGAGTAACCATTAAGCCACCATTAAGCCGAATTTCTAACTTAATGGTAGCTTAATGGTGGCTTAATGGTTACTTAATGGTGGCTTACAGGTCCTTAATGGTTACTTTTAGACCACCATTAAGTCACCATTAAGCCACCATTAAGGTAGACTTACAGGTGCTTAATGTCCAAACTCCATTAAGCTACCATTAAGCTACCATTAAGCCACCATTAAGCCACCATTAAGTCACAATACGCAGTCGATTATATTGTTTATATATGGGTGAAAAATTATTTTTATAGTGATTTGTTATCATTATTGTAAATGAAGAGTTCGTTTTATCTTGATTTGGTTAAAAATAATGAAAAAGAACGAAATTCAAAATCAAAAAAAAAAAATTAAACGCCGCAGTGGGGGCGCGAACCCATGACCTTAGGTTTTGAAGGCAAACGCTTTATCCATTACGCTATCGCCGCTCCTTATTAAATGTGGAAAATATTAAATATTTAACCTTTTTTTTTCAAAATTTGTTTGGACTTGTTAAGGTTTTTACTAGAATTTTGTTGAACATTTCCAAACCTCTTGAATTGGTTTATTAATCAAAATTTAAACAATTTTATTTTTGGATCTTAACACATTAATATATATATTTCTACACAGAGTTCGGATGATGTAGTGTGATTGAGTTCTTCGCTCTGTTAGTGTTATTCGAAAATTTTTGAAATGTAAGCATTAAATCATGATTGAAGATAAATTGATTATAGATAAAACACAAAAGTCTATCATCGAAAAAGAAAGAGGAAAAAACAGATTCTACTATTATTTTTAATATACTGCGGATATTAACGGTTTCTGTGTCAACAATTTAGTGACAATCCTCGTGTAAGAGTTACCTGGTTAATTACGTTTACAAAAACTTTTTTTAGAATATCATATTCAGTTTCAATTCTTTTTGTATCATAATGGGTATCAAAATAATTGACTTTTTACGATGAATCATAATTTTTGATTTGTTATATGCTTGCGTAAAATTTTATTTTTTTTTTTAATAATTGATCATTAAAATCTGTCAGTGTACGTTGTGTATGTATAGTTTCCTGTTAGTTAACCGGGGACGGGGGACACCTAATTAAGGTTATCCGATCCTCAGGTTCTGAAAATCAGGCATTGAGTAATTGAAAATGCTCACAAAGATGTCTCTAAATTCTCAAAGTAAAATGTATTTACCCACGGTTTTTCTTTAAACTTCATCTTTAAATTTAATCATGTTATATAGGGAAAATTAGTAAATCTCAAATAATTTTTCAGGAAATGCGATTAGAACTACCTAATGCATATTTTCTAATTGATAATTGATCAAGAAATACATTTTAGGAATAAAAATCATAGGTATCCAGGCTTTTAAAGAAAATTGCATGATTTTTTTACTTATTCGGTACTTTATTTTCCCCTACTTACTTCCATCGTTTCATAATGCATAGTGTATGAAGTGCTTCCTTTCAAAGAAAACACCGTAAATCACTTCTAATTTCAAATAATGCTTATAAACATTGGTAGCTAAGGCTAAATTAAAAGAAGTTTGATTTTTTTCAAATATACAAGTTTTACTTAGTTTTATGAGGTACAAATGTCAACTTTTTTAATACCATTTGTTAAAACTTTGAAGAACATTGAATCATACGTAGAGACATAAAATGAAAATTGTTGCATGAAAAAATTTCAATTTCAAGCTTTATTTTAAGACTTTTTGAATTAAATTATGAATTAAAGAGTTATCCTTCCTGGCTGAGGATCGGATATCCTTAAGGTCTATTGTCTGACCAGCCGGTTTACTGTACACGGATTATCTGTTAATCCTACCCCGTTCCTTAATGTGTATACATCTGGTCGGATGTCATGTTTAATCTGATCGGCCGTTCCTCTGAAAATCGACTTTGAAATAACAATCATTGAAGACCGACTAGATTTTAACAGATACTTACCGCTGCATTATTAAAAAAATTAATAATTAATTAAAAGTATTCGTGATGTAAAAGCCATTAAAAAGTTTTTCATGGTAAAAGTCAATTTTTGAAAACTAAACATTTGTATACCCGTAGCCCCCCCCCCCCCCCCCCCAAAAAAAAAAGGACAAAGGTTTTTCATGAGATCATATAGTTATATTCCTGTGAATTCTGTAGCGGAATGTTTCTTTTGACATATGAAATAAAATGACCATTTTAATAAAGTAATATATATTTTGTGTTCGGAATATAGATAATTCTAAAAACAAATTGATTTTTGGTATTGTACATTTAAGATATTTCACAAGGACTTGCTCACGGTGTGTAATTATTATTTATTTTTAAAAATCATATACACAAAAAATAAAAATAACGCATGTAATAATGGTTAATTTAAAAATTAAAAATAATATACAGTTCAGTTCTGATACATGATGTCTTGTTTTATTATCACTGTAAATGATATAAAAAAAAAATTGGACACCTCGAGCAAGCCCCTGTGGCTATTAGCTAACTTCGTTCCCAGTGATCAAGTTTATGCATGTTGACAAAACACTCGTAGAAATTATGATCGAGACAAAATTATGAGATGGAATAGATTTTGCGTAAATGATATTAAAATAACTAAAAGCTAGTTTAAAGATTCTACATAAGATGCGTAAAAGTTTAATGAGGGTTGACCATTAAGTCACCATTAAGCTCAGCTTAATGGTGGCTTAATGGTAGCTTAATGAAGTTTGGACATTAAGCACCTGTAAGTCTAGCTTAATGGTGACTTAATGGTGGCTTAAAGGAATTAACTCCTTTAAGCCACCATTAAGTCACCATTAAGCTACCATTAAGCAATTGCTTAAAGGTATTCTTTCGTCTTGTGTAAATAGCAGGAATATAATGCAATAACGTCATCTAAAGCATTAGCTATCCCTGAACTGCACAGATCATCTAACAAGACCGGTTTCAGTTGACTACGAATTATTGCAGGAGGATCATGCCATGGTTCCGACCCCACAACATCCCAAATATCGATTTAAAAAGATCTCAGATCAATAGAGTATTACCGTAGCATCACCACTGAACATTTTTGTTTAGCTACTAGTCCAGAATGTTTATCTGAAAGCTAAGCTTTTTATATAAGTTTAAGAGTGATAATGCTTTTTAATGAATTTTATACAGATAACTGCCTCCAGGACGTTACAAACGTTGTTGGTGGTAGTATAATGATATTAAAAACGATTTTATGAAACCGTGGTGGTAGTGTAATGATATGAAAAACGGTTTTATGAAACCGTTTACCATATCATTACACTACCACCACCAAGTAAGATTGATTTGGTTCGAATTCAATGGACGTTAATGGAAAAAGGTACTCTAACCACTTTCTATCTACACATATCCATTCAATTTTGCTGCATCCTCGAGCCGTATTGCAATCTACCTATGCACAGCCACATACAGCTCGTTTGACACTCAGCGTTCGCTTCGTGATCGGGAGGCCCGGGTTCGATTCTTGTTCGCGGCGCCGCGTCATACCTAAGACGTAAACAAAGGTTGTGACTGTTCCTTCGCCAAGCGCTCGGCACTATAAGTGAAAGTCACGGGTCTTTCGGATATGACCTTAAAAACGTAGGTCCCGTGTCATGGTAGGCGCTGGCACGATAAAGAACCCTCACTGCTCAATGGCCCTGAGTGCAGAGTATAGTTCTAAATTTGAAGCCCTTCACCGGCATACGGTGACGTCTCCATATGAGTGAAAAATTCTCAAGAGGGACGTTAAACAATATACAATCAATCAATCAATCGTTTGACACTCCAATTCTTGCAAAGCAACAATAATTTCGTTCTGCCACATTTATTTAAATCGCTAGATGTAATCGAAATTAAGCAGCATTGTAAAAAATGGATTGATATGATTTGCCAAAGACAATTGCATCCCCAGATTCTGCAACAGCTGACCAAAACTTTACATTTGGAGTGGGAGAGTATTCATATACAGTTTTTTTTTACACACATTTGCTTCCATTAGATGCTGTTTGTGGATATTATTTGTGTTTGTGGGGGCATACGAGATATTGATCTTGAGTGGCCTTAAACTGACTATGATTTCAAAAATGTTGAGTAATTATGACATTTAGATAGTATTCCTGTTGCTTACCACATTTCTGTTTTATCAATGCATCATTTTACTTAAATATCTTAAAAATAATGTTCAATGTGTCACAAAACATCTTCTATGCGTTTCTTTTTTGAAGAGTATATATGAGAGTTTTTGTTATCTTATGAACATACACAAAAGAGTGAGTATACATTGAGTTTACATTGAAGAAATATTGAATACATATCAGAAACCATATGATTATCTTAACCAATGTGGTATTGTGATTTTTACCCTTGTGGCTTTGTTGTTTACCTTTTATCGTCATAATCAATTAGAAAAAAAAATCCGTGTGATTGTGATTTGTCACATTGTTTAGTTCCGGAACCCGGGTATCCAGAAACTCCGGTCAGGTACTCTACCAACTGAGCTCTCTGGCCATCGACGGGTTTAAACAATGTGGCAAATCACAATCACAAGGAAATCTTATTTTTATTTTTAAGATGTCTTAATTGTTCTACAATAATACATATACTTATATAAGTAACACCTTTTTACGAATAATACTTTTTCTCTTCACTTATAACTCAGTAAAAGCAATGCAAACTAAACATTTAATTATTGCTTTGATTTCCTTACACTTGTTTGCATAACTTTATGTTGAGGTTATTAAGGTAGAATTTAGACACTTACGACGTTCTGTCAATTTACAACGATTAATTCCATTCTTATGTCAATACGATATATCCTTGTGAGCTTTAAAGAGGCTGGGTGGTCGTTGCCATTTTTAGACTATTTTGATCTCCTTTAGAAGAAGAGCTCCATATAAAGATATAATAAAATTATCAAATTTTGAAATAAAAATTTATGAAATTTTTCTTTGCCAAATGATAGATGACAGATTAACATACCATATCCCAAAATTTAGTTATATCTGGTGGTTAATAAAAAAAATAATTTGTTGACCACCTAGCCTCCTTAAATAAAAGATACTACAAAGTCTGCCAGATATAGATCTGTTTCATAGCTGGATATTTTACTTGATAAAGATGTTGATGGTAATATAAAAACCAAGCTTTGTGATAAACGTGATAACTTGAACTTTTCACACCTCAACTTCCCTTACTTATGCAGCAATGTGTATGAACCTTCATCAATTGCATGTCTTGCAATCGGGGCTCATATCTCTCAGTTGATTTTTAAAATAGGCAAGACCATGACTTCTATATAAACGTTATCTGATGTTTTTCATACCGATGTTTAGTCCATTATTTACATACTGAATTGATGATGGATTTTTCCGTTATTTCCTGATTATGACAAGGAGCACACGGCGGGTGTGATCAGTCAGCAGGGAGTGCTCGCTCCTCCATGGCAGCTAAACCCATCTCTGATGTTTCGTGGTCCGTGTTTGCTCTGCTCCTATTTTGTATTGTTTTATGGACTTTGAGACTGAATACTGTTTGTTATCTCCATATCCTTCTTCTACAACGATGTAATTTATGGACAAACAATGTTGTGAAACATGAACATCGGTAGTCTCATTTAATGTTATCATTTTACTGTCGATACAATGATGTTGTCAGCAAATACATTCATCATGAAATCAAAGACTGCATGACGCTTTACGCACACTTTTTGTCTTTTAGGGTTATTAAATTATGAGTATGAAAAAATAAAAGTTTTTTTTATATATTTTTTATTATTCAACTTTTTCTTGACGAACAGAAGTTGTAAATTCACGACTGTTCGTAAAGAACAGCTGATGTCTGGAGATAACGTAAATAAATTAAAGGCAATGGTCTATGTTTACAATATTTATTGTTCCTGGTGAGTACTTGACATTCATTAAATTCGTAGCATATTATAAGCTGTTGCATTTTGAGAATTATTTAAATAAGGAAATATACAATCAAAATACATAATTTAACTGCATTTTACTGGTATTATGTTCAAAACTGGGTTAAGCAAATCAGGGTAATGTGAAATGTAAACACTTCAGGACCGCCTTATTCCTCACACTCGTATATAGGTTCAAAGTAAAGTTGTATAAAATAAATAGGCAAAGAAAAAGTAAAATCACTTTCTTTTTTTTTTAATACAATAGGCATAAATAAGACGGAAAAATATGTTGGCACAAAAAAATTTCATCTTTGATAAGAAACATGACGAAAATCACGTTAAAAATCGTTGGATTGATTTGACTTTCGTGTTTAAAGTTAAGCTGTATCTTTAGTTAATATAGTGGGAATCATTTTTATAAAAGAGGTAGGTATTTAAAGAAAACTTAAGCAATTTAAGTTAAATTACTGTTGTGTTCACAACTTTTAAATCAAAGAAAAAATATACTACTTATAAAAAATGTTAAGTTTTTAAATACATTTTCTTAAACATGGGTTTTATGAATCCTTTTGCTAAAAATTTTTTGAATAAATACTTTTATTTATAAAGACCTGGAAACATTTGCAAAATAACTACATTATCACATCACCTTAGGATGGCATTGCTTTATATCAAGGGTGTCTAAATTTGTTGCCTTTTTTGACGGTCAGATTTAATGCAATTAATAATTGAAAAGGTGAAGATAATAAACAGTGATACACCTAAAAAAAAATCCATAGAAATACAGATATCTGGAAAAAAAATTATATATAGGTATCATCAATCCTGATTTACAAGAATAAAATAAAGCATTATAATTATTATATAATTACTAGTATTTGGGCATTATTGCTTTTGATGGAGAAAATTTTATTTCTTAAAAGATTTCATTTTATTTATTCCCTGTTACAGATGATAACCGTGATATTTTCCAGCCTTTATCTCTTTCCGGTTACCTATGCTATCATCGGTCCTGGATGCACTTCTGTTAATCCCTACAACGGTTACTTGAGTAAGTATTGGTTTAATGTTTAGAAAATTCAAATGTATAAATCAATGATATATGAATACTATATTGATAGCTTACATGTTCATATAAGGTTTATAATAAGCTTCTAAAAAAACAAATAAATAATGTCTTTAAAATCTTTGTTATAGGTCTAATAGAATGAATCAATTCACAATACAATAGAAAGAACATCAGAATTTATTAAGTTTTACTCTTCAAAAAAAAGAAACGCATAGAAAAATTTTTGTGACACATTGAACATATAGGATAATTAAGTACAATGATGCATTGATAAACAGAAATGTAGTAAGCAATTGGAATACTATCTTAATGTCATAATTACTCAACAATTTTAAAATTATAATCAGTTTAAGACTATAAAAGATCAACTTCTGGTATGCCCCCACAGACACAAATGATATCCACAAACAGCATCTAATGGAAGCAAATGTGTGTAATAAAAATTGTATAGGAATACTCTCCCACTCCAAATGTAGACTTATGGTCAGCTGTTGCAGAATCTGGGGATGCATTTACATTTGGCAAATCATGTCAATCCATTTTGTACAATGCTGCTTAATTTGGATTAAATACAGCGATCTAGATGACTGTGCCAGAAAGAAGTTGTTGCTTTGAAAAAATAGGAGTGTCAAACAAGCCGTATGTGTCTGTGTATTGTGAAATTGCAATACGGCTCCAGGATGCTGCAAAATTGAATGGGTATATGTAATTAGAACATGGAAAGAGTACCCTTTTTTATCAAAGTCCATTGAATTCGAACCAAATCAATCTTACTTTCTTATAAAACCGTTTTCCATATCATTACACTACCACCACCAACGTTTAAACGTCCTTGAATCAGTTATCTGTCTTAATTTTGCTTACAATAACTACAACCTCTAAGAGGCTTTCAGATAAACATTCTGGACTATTAGCTAAACAAAAATGTTAAGCGGTGATGCTGTGGTTATATTCTATTGATCTGAGATCTTTAAAACCGATATTTGGGGTGTTAATTGTTGGGTTGGAACCATGGCATGAATAATCCTCTTGCAATAATTCGTAGTCAACTGAAACCGGTCTTGTTAGATGGTCTGTGCAGTTCAAGGATAGCTAATGCTTTAGGTGACGTCATTGCATTACATTCATGCTATTTACGTGATCCTCTGAAGCGATGTTTTGCTGCTAATGTCACAAGTAGTCTACCATATTTTTTGCGAACATTATGTGTTCGATGATTATGATTAATGTTTTATAGGTTAGATATAGCGCTGTGCGTCACGTAAAAACTTCTTGCAATTGTAGTTTGCGGTAACCCTGCTTCGAGTCATCAATTTTCCTTTTTGTGCTATTCAGCATTCAGATGCAGCATTTTAAGGAAGAGTCATCTTTCAAATTAAATTAGATACCAAATATCGAGAACCCCAGCTTTCGAATTCAAAAAATGAAAATTGAGATCAAAGTTTTAAAGGAAATTAGGTCTCTTTGTCTGTGAGACTCATAGCATAGCTTTAAAGTTAACAATTACATTAAAAATCGTGCATTTCACTCGAATACACCGTATCCATATTAAAATAAAGATATGACAAAACTATCATACATTTTTCATGGCATTGTTCTTACTTTGCGTTTCTTTTCTTTTTTGAAGAGTATATTTATGCAATTTATGCATGTTTTTTTAATGCTTTTTTAGGTCACCTGAGTTACTCGGATGACTTATTGCTATCCGTTTTCGTCTGTCGTCGTGTGTCGTGTGTCGTGCGTCGTTCATCGTGTGTTAACATTTGAACATTTTCAGCTTCTTCTCTGAAACAACTAAACCAATTTCAAACAAATTTATTAAACATCATCTATGGGTGAAGGGGAACAAAAATTGTGAATTTTATGGTCCCCGCCCCTATAGTGACTGAGAGGTGGGGCCAAAACCACTAAAATTATTGTAATCTTTTAAAATCTTCTTCTTTACATGAATGTAATGAGCATGGAGTCCTCTACCAAAATTGTGAAATTCATGGCCCCAGTGTCAGGGGTTCTAGTGCTAGGGCGGAGCTATATAGATTATATAGTGAAAATGCATTGTTCGAAAATCTCTGTTCCTGGGTATTAAATAGACTAACAATGTACATAGTCATGATGAACAAGTGTGCATCTCCCAAAATTGTGAATTTTATGTCCCCAGGGTCAGGGGTTCTGGTGTTAGGGCGGGGTTCTATTGATCATATAGTGAAAATGCATTAATTCTTTTAAAATCTTCTTCTTTGCTTCTGGATATTAAATAAAATAACGAAGTACATAGTTATGATAAGAGAGAGAGAGAGAGAGAGAGAGAGAGAGAGTGCCTCTTCCAAAATTGTGAATTTTATGGCCCTTGGGTCAAGGCTTCTGGTGGCAGGGCAGGGCTCTATTGATTAATTCGTTCAAATACATTAATTCTTTGAAAATCGTTTTTTGCTTTGTTGCTGGGTTTTATGCCAATGATCGAAGTATATATACTTATGATGAAGAAAGGTGCATCTAGCAAAATGGTTATTTTTCATCCCCCCTGGGTCAGGTGGGAGAATTACATAGTTTGAAAATGATTTGAATTATGATAAGCAATGGTGCGTCTTTCAAAATTGTGAATTGCGAATTTTATGACCTCTGGTTTAAAACATAAACCGAATGCGATTGTTTGAAAGTTGTTACACAATACTCAGGTGACCTATAAGGCCCGTGGGCCTCTTGTTTATCTTTTCGCAAGTGTGGCCTGGTTTTAGGAAGCATTCTAATGTATAATTTTTTTGATATTAAAATAAAATATATAAAACATTTTGTAATAATTATTTCATTTAAGGGGAAATTTTTTTAAAGAATTTTATTGCAAAACATCTACCCTTGGAGTAGACTACATCGGATATAACTCTGAAACCAAATCTGGTAGAACCTGTCAATTCTGGGATCAGCAGTCTCCTCATAGACAAAGTACTTATAAATTCCTCCCGGGATCACCTTCTGCTCACAAGAATTTCTGCCGTATCCCTGACAACGAGCCGGGGGGACCTTGGTGCTACACAACTGACCTAAGTGTACGATTGGAGTACTGTGACGTACCTTTTTACAGCAGGTTATATCTTATTTCATAATAGTAAAAAGTAATAGAGAGTATTTCTTTTAAAAAAAACTCTGCAAGAATTGCATTATCACTTTAAAACTCTTTCTCTCTCTCATTTGAAATTGTTTTGTTTTCTACTCAATTTCTATATCAAAAGGCTGTTTACAACTTTTCTGACATATAAACAAAGGAGATGAAAACAGATAATGATTCATGAATTTTTTTTTCTCAGTGGTTTTCAAATATTGCTTAGAAATACTGTACATGTTGTCGCCCGCAAGGCGCGGTGGATAGGGCGTCTGTTCTAGAGTCGCGAAGAAAAGGATCTGATCATTGCTCACGGGTTCGATCCCAATCTGGGACACGGAGACTTGTCTATCGGATAAGACAGTACATATGAACCGAGTTCCACTGTCGCAGTAAGTACTGGCACTAACAAGATCACTCACTGCTCAGTGGCTCTAAGTGCCGAACATTGGACAAAATTTGCAGCTCTCCACCGGCAAATGTGTGAAAAAATTTCGAAAGGGACCTTAATATAAATCAATCGATCTGTACAATTTAACTTGTTATTAATAATGATTTACAAGACATAAGTGGAAAATATATCTAAATTTAAATCTCTAATTTGCAGATTATGAATGCAAATATTCTAAATTGGGAAAAGAATATATTGGCTCAAAAGCAACTACATTAACTGGTAGAACATGCAAGAAATGGGATAGGAATCATCCACACAAGCACAACAATGCTGATCGACTTAATGGCCCTGCTTCCTGTCATGAAAACCTCTGCAGGAACCCAGATAATTCACCAAACGGCCCCTGGTGTTATACGACTGACCCCAATAAGAGATGGGAATACTGCAGTATCCCATACTGCTATAGTGGAGTGAGATAGAAATTTGGAAAAGACATTCAGAAAAAAATCAATTTCTTGTAGCCTTCCGACAAGCAATCACATTAAATTTTGCAATATTGTATTTTGGGGGTTGGTTTTCTTTTTTGTCTTTGAGTAAAGAATTTATGTCAGAATTTGACTTAACTGAGATGCTAATAAAACTTCTTGTTTTAAAAGAACTTATCTCTGTTTCTGTAAAAGTTTTACGATTATGAATATAATCCTGCTCTCTAAAGAACATGTCAGACGTCCTGAATTTTCGGCTTGATACCTTATCTGCACCGATCGTAGTAGACTAGTTGTTAAAACTTTCGTGATCGGGTGGTCCGGGTACGATCCTAGTTCTCCTTATGAGGCTACTTATAGCATGTACCGTGAAGCGGGTTTTCTTAGCGGGTGTAAACTTTGGCGTTTTGCCTTCTGAAAGATATGCCAATAATTCTGGCGTAATTAATTTTATCGAACACAGGGTTTCTTTGCAGATGGACACTAAGAACAGTTCTGACTATTTAAAAAATCAATCAAGAACGATACCATTTTAAACTTGATCAATTCCTCAAGTAAATGTTGGCTGTATAAAATATAAATTTAAGTTAGACACACGCATCATTTATATTTAAAAATGTATTGATTTCAATTTTAGAATATAAAACACGAACTTTGCAGAGTTGAGAGAACGTTTTTATCCGAGAAGTAAAATTTGATGTTCTAAAACAAGGGACCTGTCGTTGTTTCGATAGTAAATGAGAAGTAACTTTATATATTAAAAAAAACATATATTTTTACATATTCACTTTATGCAAGTAAATATATTATGTATCTTGTAATTTATAAACGGAAAGAACATTCTGATTAACAATCTTTTCAATGTTTAGAAAACCTTTAATTCTGCATAACTACTCCCACTCCAATCCCCATACACCAACACTTAAACTTATATGTATAGAGCAGCCCGGTCCTCCGGGCTGCATTAACAAGAGTACATTTATTATTATTGTACCCTGAAAGCTGTCATGGAATTTAATTACTGTGGTTTCATCATTATTCGTGAAACACCAATTTTCGTGGATTTCGTTGTTAAGTCGATCCACGAAATCAAATGTTCATCGAAATTTGATGCCTCCATTTTGATTTACGATAAGCCTTCAAAAAGCCCATTCCAACATACGTATATATTAATTGTTTACCCCCCCCCCCCTTCTTTCTCAACAGATTTACTTTAAAGACGTATTTTATCATTTTGTGAATATTAAAAAAGAGAAAAAATTAATTTTACCCAAGTACTTAATTATCTGGATTTTTCGAGGAAAAAAGCCTATTAATATTCTACATGGAGATAAACAGGCATTCAGATCTGTCAATGCAGTGCATATACCAATCAACGGTA
Source organism: Saccostrea cuccullata (assembly GCF_032062105.1). Classification (NCBI taxonomy): domain Eukaryota; kingdom Metazoa; phylum Mollusca; class Bivalvia; order Ostreida; family Ostreidae; genus Saccostrea; species Saccostrea cuccullata. The sequence continues at coordinate 43,076 of NW_026930907.1, forward strand.
TTACCCCAAAATGATAATAATCAGGCGTAAATGTGTTAAATTTGTTGTCTTGTATAATTTAAGGATCCAACCTCAATTATCACCTTTACAGTGAAAACAACAAATTATCGTTCAATGAAAATCATCAGTCATACCCAGCAAGTGTGAATGTGTGTGGGTTCCGACTATTGGGACCATTATCCACGAATTTACGTATCCTCGAAACAGTGAATTTTACTAATTCCACGAAAATTGATACCCATGAATATTAATGAAACTACAGTACACTGAGAGGTTTCTTCGCGATCGGCATCTCTATGTAAAGAACGAAAACTGAGTGAACATGATCAATTAATGGTTGTTTTAATCAGGAAATTATGAGTCTATTATAAAAATTGATACCTTGAATTTCAATAATATTCTTCTGATTCTACAAGAGAGTATTATACGTGTATCATGTTCATGTCTTGAAATCATATTCTTTATTTAAACATCTATATTCTTACACAGTTTTAAAACATATTAGAGGTGGCATCATTTGCCATGGACTGAGCATCCCGCCATGTGCTCCTTGTCATATTCGGAAAGGGATGGAAAATTTTGTTGACATCCAGTAAGTAAAAATGACCCAACAAAAGGTATGAAAAACGTCAGTCAGCATTTGACTTACTGATCCTCAACCAAGAAGGATAACTATTAAAATCATTTGATTCAAAGGCCTCAAAGAAAGCTTGACAATGAAAACGTTTCATGCAATTTTTTTTATTTCATGCATCTTAATATGATTCAATATTTTGAAGTCTTAGAAAGTTCATATTTTTTTCATCTATATATTTAAAAAATAAAAAGAGTTTTAAGGAAATAAGATTTTTTTTAGCGTAATTTAAAATACCAATGTTATCTAGGATGATATAAAATTACATTTGATCTGTAATGTTTTGCAAGGAAATCATTAATTTTTCCAAGTCTTAATTTCTAAGAAAATATATCATTTGTTTTGAGCAAAAACTCGCTCGTTTTCAACACGATATACTGTCAAAACTTAATCAATGAAATCCTTTGAAGCAAAACAAATCAGCA